>NC_057807.1:245882954-246153134 GCF_018294505.1 Triticum aestivum
TTCCTTGATGTGGTGCCACATATCAAGGCGATGAAGCAGTCGGCATGCATAGAGGGCGCACGGATGGCTCTCGCCCATGTCAAAACATACTGGGCAGAGATGGAGGCCACCGATGTTGCATCCCGGGATTCGGACAGAAGCCGATTATTCGCTGAGCACTATTTTGAGGAAGTTCTGCAGGGCGCTCGTTTAATAGAGTCGCAGTGCTCAAAAAATGTTATGTTCAAATGACATGTATGATTTGTAAAACCATATTTATAATATAAGGGCTTTTATACTTGTGCGTTCAAGTATTGAAGTATCTCATGTGCGGCCGTTAATATATATGTATATATAACCTGAAAGATGGCAGTCTTCGGCTTCAACCCCCACGCACATGGTGCAGGGGTGTTTGCAAAAAAGCGCATTTTCACACTTAATCCAACCTCTTGGTCCCATGAAGGAGGTGATAGCGTAGCAAACTAGGCAACCAGACTATAATGCTTTATCACTTTCACTTAGCCATAGGAGTTCGATGGTGGGGCTACTATATAGCCCCTAGGGGCACCGCGCTCTCTGAACTCGGGGCGCGTGTCTGCCTGACCGGGAAACGGTCCTTCGTCAAAGAGGAGGAATTCTAAACATTCCGGTAGTCGATTGAGTGGTTGACCAGTCTCTCGCTATATCATGACAGTCAGTTTTCGGCTTTCTCTACTTAGGTGCTCACCCGGCCGAACCGGGGCACAATCGCAGTAGTTCTCCTGGTGCCGCGTTAGCCAATAGAACGGAACGTAAGGCAGTAAAACACAGGAACCGGGCAAACCCAACATTTGACCAAAGACATGATTTGGAGCTGATGCATATAAGGCCTAACTCAAGACGCCGAACAGTCCCTAAGGCATCCGGTCATTATGAAAACGGGCAGAACAATGCCCTAAGCCCCTAGTGTCTAGGTACGCGCAAAAACTTCTGACGCGGCCGATGCCAAAACGCCAGCCTCCTCATCAGTTATGGTAAGAAACCGGGGGATGTGTATCAACAAGAGACAGTAAAAAGGTTTACGCAGGGTCTTAATCTGAAGAGAATCCTTGCAACGGGTCCCTGCTGCACGTCTGCGCCTGTGTCTCCGTTGTGCTATATCCTGGACGGGTGTAGCACGCTGTTCATCTGTAAAAGAGATGAACTTAGTTTAAAAATCGTGCGAAAAATGTATTTAAAACAGAGTATGATTAAAAAATGAATAAAATTTAGCTTTATTGGCTCTTATTGTTCATGCGTGTAGCCCCTTGTAAAGGGGTACGCGGCTAGTAAGCCCCTTGTTTATTTATACCGGACTCGCCTAACCGTGTCCGGGGTTTGAATGACCTGTTTTAGGAGCTTTGGTCAGTAAAGCCAGATTAGTGTGTGGCTGTCAAGGCAGTCTCACGTTCTTCTGCGGTCGAGGAACACTCGAAGTTACCCTTTAATGAGATGATACCGCGTGGACCGGGCATTTTAAGTGTGAGAGACGCGTAATGCGGTATTGCGTTAAAGCGGGAGAAAGCTTCGCGTCCCATTAGTGCTTGATGGCTACTTTTAAATGGGGCGATATGGAAGATTAGCTTTTCACGACGGAAGTTTTCGGATGGACCGAACACAACTTCTAGTAGTAAGGAGCCCGTACAATAGGCATAAGGGCCTGGCGTAACTCCTTTAAAGGAAGTGTTGCTATGTCAAATTTTGGTAGGGTCTATCCCCATTCTGCGGATTGTGTCCTAGTATAACAGGTTTATATCACTGCCGCCATCCATTAGGACTTGTGTAAATTGTAGTCCGTCGATTATAGGATCCAATATCAAAGCAGTCCATCCTGCGTTTCAAATACTTCTGGCATAATCCTGATGGTCGACAGTAATTGGTTTTGACATCCAGTTTCGGGACTCCGCTGGGGTGGACCGTGCGGCGCATACTTTAGTAGGCGCCGCCCTATTTTTCCTTGTTATCACTTGAAGTGAATTCACTGTTTTGACTTCTTGTGGGAAATTCTTTTGTTTTTCGGTGCTCTACTTGTGGGGTTCGTCATCGTCCTCACATGGTGTGTCGAGCCCCTTGTGTTCGGCGTTAAGTCGGCCGGACTGCTTGAAGACCCAACAATCTCTGTGGGTATGGTTTGCAGGCTTCCCGGGGGTACTGTGGATTTGAAATATCCTGTCCAAAATTTTGTTTAGGTTGGATAGCTCGTCACTGCTGTCCTTAAGAGACAGTGTTTTGTTGTTCGGCCGAGAGCTTTTGAACCCGGCGTTGACTGCCTTGCTCTTTGGGCCATTTTCCTTATTCCGGCGCTGGCCTTTTCTGCGTCGTGGTTTCCCATTTCCATCCCTGACCTCGGATGTACTCGGGTCGCTGGTGCTGCATCTTGCCATCCAGCTATCTTCTCCCGCGCAAAAGAGGGTCATGAGGCTTGTTAGTGCGGCCATTGTCCTTGGCTTTTCCTTGCCGAGGTGTCTGGCGAGCCATTCGTCTTGGACGTTATGTTTGAAGGCTGCTAAGGCTTCGGCGTCCGGACAGTCGACTATTTGGTTCTTTTTGGTGAGGAGCCTGTTCCAGAATTTGCGGGCTGACTCTTCGGGCTGTTGAGTTATGTGACTTAAATCGTCTGCATCCGGAGGGCGGACATAAGTCCCTTGAAAATTTGCCCGAAACGCATCCTCGAGCTCTTCCCAACTTCCAATGGTATTTTCTAGGAGGCTTTTGAGCCAATGCCGGGCTGGCCCTTTGAGTTTGAGGGGTAGGTATTTTATGGCATGGAGATCATCTCCTCTAGCCATATGTATGTGTAGGATGTAATCCTCAATCCAGACTCCGGGGTCTGTTGTTCCGTCGTATGCCTCTATGTTTACGGGCTTGAATCCCGCTGGAAATTCATGATCCAGTACCTCATCGGTGAAACATAGGGGGTGTGCGGCGCCCCTGTATTTAGGTGTACCGTTATTTTCGAACACTCGGCGTGTTGTGTTGCTCCCTGGAGACTTCTTTCTTGGCCCATAGATGGACCTGACCGGGCCATCCTTTTTGCGAGAATCCTTATGTGGATCGTGTGCCGGCTTGTGTGCGGCGCCTCTTGCCGCTCTTTGCTTGTCATGTGGTCTTCTATCCGACCAGGCGGCCTCTTTGTTTTTCGACTGTGGGGGCTCTACGGCCTCCTCATCAAATTCGGGCAACAGCTTGCGCTTCGGGTAGCTCTTTGCTTGGTGACTATCGCCGTATTTGTCTGCGGTCTTGAGTACTTTGCTCCATCTCATTCTGAGTACGTCTTCCGCTGTTTTGAGCTTCCGCTTCTGCTTCTTCAGACTTCTTGTAGTGGCGACGAGCCTTTTGTGGAGGTTCTTATGCTCCGGTGATGTGTCCGGCGTGAGATCATCTGGACTGTTGTTTTCGCCGGGGATGGGTTGCTTGTCCAATTCATCCTGTTCGGACGGTTGCTTGGTGGCATGTTCATCGTCCACTGGTTCGCCCTGCTCAACGGCTGGGTCTGTATGGGTGCTGTTGTTATCGAGGCGGGACTTGGGCGGCGCTTGCGTTGCCGTTTTGGCTGTTTTTCGGAGGAATTATCCTTTGCAGCATCCCGTTGTTCCTCGTTATCGCTTCCTTTTGGTGTAGCCACCATGTATACATCGTGAGTTGAGGTGGCTTTCCAGTGCCCTGTGGGCGCTGGTTCTTGGTCGTCTCCAGCATCGTCGTCCATACTGTCGATATCTTCGGAGTCGAAGTCTAGCATGTCGGTTAAGTCGTCGACAGTAGCTACGAAGTGGGTGGTGGGTGGGTTTTTAATTTCTTCGTCGTACGCATCCCAACCGTCCTGGCCATAATCCGGCCAGGGTTCTCCTGATAAAGAGAGACACCTTAGCGAGTTCAGGATGTCGCCAAAAGGCGAGTGCTGAATGATGTCCGTAGCGGTGAACTCCATGATCGGCGCCCAATCAGATTCGATTGGAAGGGGCGCGGGAGGTTCAGAGTCCGGCACCTCGGAGTCACGAGCTTCACAAGGGACAGGGTCAGTATTCGGCTCCATCGCCGTAGAGGTAGCAGCCCCCGAGGCGGTGTCTAGCCACCCATCCTCGATCGGCGCAGTCGGCTCCGAGTTAAGGGTCAGAGCGGACTCTTGTGCGGCCTCCAGGGCACTGTCCGGCAGCAGAGCTAGATCATGCCCATCGTGACAGTGCGGCGCGCTCCGCTATGGCTCGAATCCGTCGAAGATCAAGTCTCCACGGATGTCGGCCGTATAGTTCAAACTTCCAAATCTGACCTGATGGCCAGCGGCGTAGCTTTCGATCTGCTCCAGATGGCCAAGCGAATTGGCCCGCAGTGCAAAGCCGCCGAATACAAAGATTTGTCCGGGGAGAAAAGTCTCACCCTGGACTGCGTCGTTGTTGATGATCGAAGGAGCCATCGGGCCTATGGGCGACGACACAGAGGAACTCTCAATGAAAGCACCAATGTCGGTGTCAAAACCGGCGGATCTCGGGTAGGGGGTCCCGAACTGTGCGTCTAGGCGGATGGTAATAGGAGACAAGGGACACGATGTTTTTACCCAGGTTCGGGCCCTCTCGATGGAGGTAAATCCCTACTCCTTCTTGATTGATATTGATGATATGGGTAGTACAAGAGTAGATCTACCACGAGATCAAGGAGGCTAAACCCTAGAAGCTAGCCTATGGTATGATTGTTGTTCGTCCTACGGACTAAAACCCTCTGGTTTATATAGACACCGGAGAGGGCTAGGGTTACACAGAGTCGGTTACAATGGTAGGAGATCTACATATCCGTATTGCCAAGCTTGCCTTCCACGCCAAGGAAAGTCCCATCCGGACACGGGACGAAGTCTTCAATCTTGTATCTTCATAGTCTTGGAGTTCGGCCAATGATGATAGTTCGGCTATCCGGACACCCCCTAGTCCAGGACTCCCTCAAACTCCACGAGACCAAGGCACTTCTTCGCCAAGCACAAGGGAAGACAGATAGGATCAAGAAGGAAGGTGCTCCCCCTGGACAACCCGTAGTCGCATATCGAGGCAGAAGACCCCCAGTTGGTGCACATGCCAAGGATGGAGAACCACCCCAGCAACGCCGTATGATAGCAAGGGACTACCGCAAGCTCTTCATCACACCATCGGCAAAGCAACGCTATGTTGAGCTCCTCCACTCCCCCACTCCTTCAAGCGATGAAGGAAGTCGGGCTGATGACGACAAGGAGGAAGACCCAGAAGAACCAGAGTACACGACCGAGCATTCCACCACGTAGGCACCACTCTAGACTAGGGTGTGCTAGTCCGTAACCCCTAAGGTAGGATAGGTCGTGTATCCCCTATGCGAAGTCGAGTCCATGTAATGGTTCAAATGGAACCATGTAGTGTTGTGTTTGCTTTTGGATGTGTATGATGGAAGTCGTACTCTTCCTTCGAGAACATGTAAACGACTACATCACCAATTTGGATTTGTTAATGAATGTGTTTGTCCCTTTTGGCCCTTGCATGAAAACAACTTGTTTCATACCAACCCCCTTACTAGGCACCCAATCTATCTTGCTTTCCCTTCATCTTTCCCAATTATGAGACCTTGACTGCTCCAAGAGGATGCCTACTGTAACCCATACTGGTAACTCTAACCAGCAGCAAGGAGCCGGAGGATCCACCCAAGGAGGAGCCAGCCAGGACCAAACCCAAGGAAAAACTCCACCACCGCCTCCACCTCCAAACATGGACATGGTTCAGCTTCTCCAAGCCTTTCAGGAGGAATGCCAAGCCAACACTGTAGCCCTCCAGATGATTGCTCAAGCTATCTCCAACAACCACCAGCCAAAAGGGAACGGCAATGGACGTTCCATGTTGGGTGAGTTCAAGAAGCATGCACCACCCACCTGCATCAAGACTGCTAAACCCCTGGATGCAAACGACTGGGTACGCACCATTGAGGATCTGTTGGAACTAGTCGGCTGCACTGAAGACCGTGAGAGGGTGGCTTATGCTGCCAACTGTCTCGGGGAACTGCTAGAGCTTGGTGGGATGGATTCAAGGTCATGCCTGCTGGGCAAGCCATCACTTGGAACAACTTCAAGGCAGAGTTCCACAAGGCCCATATTCCTTCCAGGATCATGGCCATCAAGAAGCGTGAGTTCCGAGCCCTGAAGCAAGGAAGTGGCACTGTCAAGGAGTACATGCAAAAGTTCAGTGTTCTGTCAAGGTATGCCCCTGAAGATGTCAGCACTGATGCTGCAAAAAGGGAGCACTTCATGGAAGGCCTCAATCAGACTCTGCAGTACTCGCTTGTCGTGTGCGACTGCCCAACCTTTCCTGACCTAGTGAATAAAGCACTCATGCTTGAAGACAAGCGAAGTGCTTTGGATGATACCCGTAAGTGCAAGATGATCAGCAAGGGTAGCTCCAGCAACCAGAAGCCTCGCCAGTGGCAGCCATCCCCAGTCAGGCCAACCTATCAGCAACCAGGAGCTCATGTGCCCTGCACCAACTATCTGCCTTAGCAGTACTCCAACCCTAGGCCGGCTTACAACAACCGCAATAACATTGGTGGCAACAAGACCAACAACCCAAACCAAGTCACTTGCTTTGGATGTGGTCAGTCAGGACACATCTTAAGGGTTTGCCCCAACAAGAAGCCCGATGCTCCGTGCCCCAATACGCAGAACCCAGGACAAGGCCGTGGAATGCCCCTAAGGAACCAAGCTCCCCACAACCCGCCCAACAATGGCAAGGGGCGTGTGAACCACGTCACTGCAGAAGAAGCTCAGGAAGACCCGGACATCATGCTGGGTATGCTCCTTGTCAACTCAGCACCTGCAACTGTCTTGTTTGATTCTAGAGCCACGCATTCATTTGTCACCCAAAGGTTTGCATTAAAAAGTGGCATGACCCCTACACCCCTGAGTAATCCCATGGTTGTACAAACCCTCGGAGCCGAGAAGAGAGCCAAGATAGGATGTAAAGGAGTAGGAATCAACATTAATGGGGTATATTTCCTAGCAGGCCTTATCATCCTAAGATCACAAGGCTTTGACGTGATCTTGGGAATGGATTGGCTCAGCAAGCACCAAGGCTTGTTAGATTGTGCCAACCGAACTGTCACAGTGACCAATGACCAAGGAGTTGAAGTTAAGTTTGCCTCCAATACCTCCTCTGCTCAAGTCGCCCAAGTCAACTGTCTAACAGAAGTTGGACTGGAGCAAGTGTCGGTTGTATGTGAATACCCCGATGTCTTTCTTGACGAGTTACCAGGAATGCCTCCTGACCTCGACATTGAGTTCCTTATCGAGCTCATGCCCGGAGCAGGACCCATCTATAAGAAGCCTTATAGAATGGGATCAAAGGAGTTAGTAGAACTGAAGAAGCAGCTGGCCAAGCAGTTGAGGAAAGGATTCATCCGCCCTAGTGCTTCACTTGGGGATCACCTGTTCTGTTTGTGGAGAAGAGGGACGGTACCATCCGATTATGTGTTGACTATCGTTCCCTTAATGAAGTCACAATCAAAAACAATTATCCACTCCCGAAGATTGAAGACTTGTTCAACCAATTGAATGGTGCCAAGGTGTTTTCCAAGATTGATCTCAGGTCTGGGTACTATCAGCTGAAGATCAGACCCCAAGACATTCCGAAGACAACATTCATAACCCGGTATGGCTTGTATGAGTACACGGTCATGTCATTTGGGTTAACCAATGTCCCTGCCTACTTCATGTACCTCATGAACAAGGTTTTCATGGAGTACCTAGACAAGTTTGTTGTCGTCTTCATTGATGACATACTCATCTTTTCCAAGTATGAAGAAGAGCATGAGCAACACTTGTGTCGGTGGGAAACGACACCTATGGGATCACAAGAATCCCTACTACGGTTGCGGGGCGTGGGGTGGTGAGAAGAGCGGGATCAGCAGTCGCCACAAACACTCAGGTCGTTTCCCCAGGTTCGGGACGCGAGGATGCGTAATACCCTAGTCCTGCTTTGTGTGTATATCTGTGTTCTTGTAGTTCTTGAGCTAGCTACAATGAGCGTAACTTGTCCAAAGGTCCGAATCCTTCTCCTGGATGCCCTGGGCTTCCTTTTATAGACAAGGGGATCGCCACAGTGGCACACAAGAGGTGGCATCGGGTTACTGTAGTTAAGCCTATCGCTTGCCATTACGGGACAAGACGCATTTAATGTGCCTCGAACGTGTCCCATTCACTTTACCGCCTCTTCACCCTGCCTTGACACGCGCCTGGGCCAGCAAGGCAGTCAGCGCCATGTAGGCTAGTAGGCTACTGAGGTGGTGCGGTGGTAGGGCCATCATGAACATTTGCATGCCACCACGTAGGCATGCGCTGAGTTGGCTTGAAGCCTCATGCTGACACATAGGCGCCTGCCTAACTGGTGGGCTGGAAGCTACATGGGAGCAGCGGTGGAAACTTGGCGGGTGCGGGCCTGGCTGTGGCATCGCGAATGTCCTCGGCAAGGGCCCTGCTGGGGCCCCGGCAAGGGTCTTGCCGTGGCGTTGTGGTCGTCCCCGGCAAGATAGTTTCCTCAGCAAGGATCTTGCCGAGGTTCGTCGCTGAAAGCACAAGTACTCCCTGGGTGATTTTGGTAATTAATGTCAACATATCTCTTGTTGGACTAACACTTTTACCTAGTATGTTTCAGATGAGTTCAACAATGAAGTGGCATGGACTAAAGGATGTGGAACCCCTTCAAGATGCTAAGGAAAAAGGATTGGCTCAAGCTCCAACAACAAGACTCTACATTTTCTATTTTAGTGATCAAAGATCACATTGAGTCTATAGGAAAAGCCAATACTATCAAGAGGGGATGAGGTGTTGCTTAATGGCTTGCTTGCTCAAAATGCTTAGTGATATGCTCCAAAGCCCTCAACTACTTTCTCACATCCACATATGACCTAAACCAAAAGTCAAACTCGGCCCCACCGATTCTTCCTATCCGGCGCCACCGAGTTCAGATATCATAGCCACTGCCACAAACCCTAGGCAAATCGGTTTCACCGATAGGGATCTCGTTCTCACCGAGATGGTATTGTAATCTCTCTGTATGTATCTATTACCAAAATCGGTCTCACCGAGTTTGCGTAATCGGTCCTACCGAGATTGCAATGTAAACTCTCTATCTCCTTTTCGTAACATTTTGGTCTCACCGAGATGAGCGAATCGGTCCCACCGAGTTTACCTGACCAACTCTCTGGTTAGCTTATTACCAAAATCGGTCTCACCGAGTTTGTGTACTTGGTCTCATCGAGATTACATTATGCCCTAACCCTAACCATATCGGTCCTACCGAGTTGCATGTCAGTCCCACTGAAAATCCTAATGGTCACTAGATTTGCTGAATCGGTCCGACCGAGTTTATCAATTCGGTCCCACCGAGATTGGCAAGTTGTATGTAACAGTTAGATTTTGTGTGGAGGCTATATATACCCCTCCACCCACTCTTCATTCGTGGAGAGAGGCATCATAACGTGCCTACACTTCCAGCATTCATTTTCTGAGAGAGAACCACCTACTCATGTGTTGAGACCAAGATATTCGATTCCTACCATATGAATCTTGTCCTCTAGCCTTCCCCAAGTTGCTTTCCACTCAAATCTTCTTTCCACCAAATCCAAATCCTGTGAGAGAGAGTTGAGTGTAGGGGAGACTATCATTTGAAGCACAAGAGAAAGGAGTTCATCATCAATACACCATTTGTTACTTCTTGGAGAGTGGTGTCTCCTAGATTGGCTAGGTGTCACTTGGGAGCCTCTAACAAGATTGTGGAGTTGAACCAAGGAGTTTGTAAGGGCTAGGAGATCGCCTACTTTGTGAAGATCTACCACTAGTGAGGCAAGTCCTTCATGGGCGATGGCCATGGTGGGATAGACAAGGTTGCTTCTTCATGGACCCTTCGTGGGTGGAGCCCTCCGTGGACTCGCGCAGCCGTTACCCTTCATGGGTTGAAGTCTCCATCAATGTGGATGTACGATAGCACCACCTATCGGAACCATGACAAAAACATCCGTGTCTCCTATTGCGTTTGCTCACTCCAATCCCATCCCTTTACATTCTTGCAAGTTGCATGCTTTACTTTCCGCTGTTCATATACTCTTTGCATGCTTGCTTGTTATGTATTGTGATTATTAAACTTGTGCCAAAACTCCACTTAATGTTAAAGATATTAAAAACTGCAACTTTTGGTACTTAGTGTCTAATCACCCCCCCCTCTAGACACGTCTTCTCGATCCTTTCAATTGGTATTAGAGCTTTGGTCGCCATTGCTTTGGTTTAAACACCATTGGAGGAAGATGGATGAGTCTGCTATTGGGAGTCTTAGACATAGAGTGCCTATTCTTGATGGAGAGTATTTTCATGAGTGGAAAAATGAGATGCTTGTGATTTTCAATGAATATCATTTGAACAAGTATATTGCTAGCCCTTGTGCACCTCATGTTGATCCTATGCATCCTACCCTTGACGAGTCAATTGACATGATTCACAATCTTAGAACTGTTGAACTTATCACTAGAGGCTTGCCGAGAAACTTGATTGGATGTTTGCCTACTCTTATGTGTGCCTACACTATATGGAAATTTCTTGAGGAACGTTTTCCAAATTATTCCTTGAAATATCTAGATGAAATTCTCCATTAAGTCTATTTCTTTGAGTAAGATGAATTCCAATGATCCTATGTTTGGTGATTGTCTATTTGAGCTTACAAACCTTATGCGTGTCAAAGGATATGTTGGAATTATTAGTGATATTATTTCCGAAGCTATTAAAATCCATAAAGAAGATCATTGTCAAACTCACTCTAAAGAATCACCCTCTCTAGGATTTGATCCATCAAATGACGATGTTGAATATGGATACTATGATGAAGATGATGATAGTGACTTTGATCTTGACGATGCAATGAGACACTTTGGTCTTGTGGCAAATCTTCGGGGATATATGGCAGGAGGAAAGGAATGGGTTCTTGATAGTGGATGTACCGATCACATGACCGTAGATAAAGATATGTTTCGTGAGCTTGCTAAAAACGATGGTCCTCGAAAGTATGTCACTTTCGGTGACAACTCAAAGGGTAAGGTGGTTGGCCTCGGTAAGGTGGCCATATCACATGATAGCTCCATACAAAATGTCATGCTCGTTGAATCTCTTGGCTACAACTTACTTTCAGTATCTAGACTTGCTGATTTCAGTTTCAATGTCCTATTTACTGAAGTAGATTGCCAAGTGTTTCGTAGAGATAATCATAAAATGGTCTTTACCGGTGTACGTAGAGGTGATCTATACATTGTTGATTTCACTAAAAAGGCTCAACCTAGAACTTGCTTCATCGCTAAATCTTGACAAGCTTATTAAAGGAAATCATATCCTTGGCGTTAACAATGTCATATTTTGATAAGGATAGACTTTGCAGTGCTTGTCAAGCAGGTAAACAGGTTGGAGGAAGGCATCCCGTGAACAACATCATGACCACATGGAGGCCACTCGAGCTACTTCACATGGATCTTTTTGGTCCCAATGCTTACAAAAGTCTCGGTGAAATTTCTTTTGGTCTAGTTATAGTTGATGATCTTTCAGGATTTACGTGGGTGTTCTTTCTAGATGATAAATCACAGGTCCAAAAGATCTTCAAAAACTTCGCTCGGAAGGCCCAAAATCAATTTGAAGTGAAGATCAAGAAGGTTCGCGGCGACAACGGAATGGAGTTCAAGAACGCAAATGTGGATACCTTTCTTGACGAAGAAGGTATTTCACATGAGTTCTCGGCTATGTACACACCTCAACAAAATGGAGTTGTTGAGAGGAAGAACCGGGCGCTCATCGAAATGGCGAGAACGATGCTTGATGAGTACAAGACGCCGAAGCACTTTTGGGCGGAAGCAGAGGAGACAGCTTGTCACGCAACAAATCACTTGTATCTTCACAAGCTACTCAGCAAGACGGCATACGAGCTCCTCACCGGTAACAAACCCCAAGTTGGATACTTTCAGGTATTCGGCTCAAAGTTCTACATTCTTGATAAGCATCGTCGTTCTAAATTTGCTCCTAAGTCTCATGAAGGTTTCCTACTTGGTTATGGCTCAAACTCTCACACATACCGTGTCTACAACAATTTCACCCGAAAGGTTGAAGAAACGGTAGATGTGAAGTTTGATGAATCTAACGGCTCACAAGTAGAGCAATTGCCAATTGATGTAGGAGACAAAGACCCCTCGGAAGCAATCCAAGACTTGTCTATTGGCAAGATTCGTCCAACGGAGGTGAAGGAGAGTACCTCGTCTATCCAAGTGGAAGCTTCTACCTCACGACAAGGTGAACCAAGAGTTGATACGGAAGCATCCACAAGTGGGACACACCAAGATGAAGAAAACGAGGAAGTGCACCAAGATGAACACCAACAACCTCCTTCTCCACCACGACAAGAGAGCGACAACGCCAACAATAAAGAAGGCCAATAAGAAGAACAAGATGAAGAAGATGTTCAACCAAGACCCAAGCAAAAGCTTTCACGAGTTGGAGCAAGAATTGCTAAAGACCGTCCCATCGAGCAAATCTACAATGATATCCAAACCGGGAGAATCACTCACTCTAAAACTCATTTAGCTAAATTTTGTGAACACTATTCATTCATCTCTAACATTGAACCTATGAAGGTTGAAGAAGCTTTGGAAGATCCGGATTGGATAAATGCCATGCATGAAGAGCTACACAACTTTGAGAGAAATCAAGTTTGGACATTGGTTGAGAAGCCCGACAACAACCACAACATCATCGGTACCAAATGGGTGTTTCGCAACAAGCAAGATGAAGATGAACAAGTAGTTCGCAACAAAGCACGTCTTGTTGCCCTAGGCTGCACACAAGTCGAAGGTATGGACTATGGTGAGACTTATGCTCCCGTAGCTAGACTTGAGTCCATTCGCATCTTACTTGCCTATGCTAATCACCATGATATCACTTTGTACCAAATGGACATTAAAAGTGCTTTTCTAAATGGTGAAATAGAGGAGGAAGTTTATGTTAAGCAACCTCCCGGCTTTGTTAATCCTAAGAAACCTGATCATGTTTACAAACTTCACAAAGCTCTTTATGGTCTTAAACAAGCTCCTAGAGCGTGGTATAAATGCTTGACCAAGTTCCTTATTAAAAAGGCTTTGAAATTGGAAAAATTGATTCTACTCTTTTTACTAAAAGGGTCAATGGAGAACTATTCGTATGCCAAATCTATGTTGATGATATTATATTTGGTTTTACTAACCCTCACTTTAGTGAAAAGTTTGGAAAGCTAATGTCGGAGAAGTTTGAGATGTCTATGATGAGTGAACTCAAATTCTTTCTTGGCTTGCAAATCAAGCAAACTAAGGAAGGGACCTTTGTCTCTCAAACGAAGTACACCAAGGACTTATTCAAGAAGTTCAATATGCAAGAATGCAAAGGTATGACGACACCCATGCCTATTAGTGGACATCTTGATTTGACCAAAGATGGTGAACCGGTCGATGAAAAGGTTTATTGCTCTATGATTGGTTCATTGTTATATCTATGTGTTTCACGTCCCGATATCATGCTAAGTGTGTGCATGTGTGCACGATATCAAACTGCTCCTAAAGAATGTCATCTTAAGGCCGTGAAAAGGATAGTGAGATACTTAATCCATACACCAAACTTTGGCATTTGGTATCCAAAGAGGGCCTCTTTCGATCTTGTTGGCTACTCCGACTCGGACTATGCCGGTGACAAGGTTGATAGAAAGTCCACTTTGGGTACTTGTCAATTCCTTGGTAGATCACTTGTGTCTTGGTCTTCCAAGAATAAAAACTCGGTATCCTTATCCACCCCCGAAGCGGAATACATTGCCGCTGGTTCATGTTGTGCTCAATTACTTTGGATGACCCAAACTCTTAAAGATTATGGGATATATGTGAAACATGTTACATTACTTTGTGACAATGAAAGTGTTATCAAGATTGCTCACAATCCCGTGAAACACTCTCGAACTAAGCATATTGAAGTTCGACATCATTTCATTCGAGATCATGTTGCCAAAAGGGACATTAATCTTAAGCATGTTCGCACGGAAAAGCAATTAGATGATATATTCACTAAACCACTTGATGAGAAAGTGTTTTGCAAGTTAAGAGGTGAATTGAACATCATTGATGCCTCAAACTTGGAGTAGGAACTCCATTTTGGATACATGCAAGACATGAGTCGATGACTAATCCTTGATATTTCTCTTATGATGATAATCTTATGTCTTGGATACATTTGCACCTTGCATGTTATCTAATCCTTGTAGGTACTTGGATGAATCTAAATCTATGAGATTGCAACCCATTCACATCTTGAGCAATCTCTACATCACCAAGTCTCTACACAATGGTGGTTGAAGACAAGGAAGCACGGAACCATTCAAACATATCCTTTGACAAATTCTATGTTGACTTTCATGATTGTCATTTTGGATACACAAGTGCTCTTCCTTGCAAAAACTAACCCATGTAGGTAGATGAACTCAAGTTCCAAGTGGTACTCCCAACTCTTGATGAGCTACATCAACCTTGAGCAACCCACACAAGTTCAACTACATGATCATGATCAACAGCACCACCCAAGGTATGTTATTCCATCTTAGAGAAGCTTTACTCCAAGACATGAGTCAAAGCAACTCGACAAGATGTGAATACATCAAGATGCTGAAACGAAAAATGGTAACCCCATTTTGAGCTTAGACGATGAGTATGACCTATGATCAAGTGATCTCACTTGACTCCTAAGTCAATATACTCTAACATAGGTGGCTTTGTCGCCGACCAATTCTAGATGAAGTCCTCTTGTGTTCTTTTCTGTGCTCTTGCATTTGTCTCATGCATATTTGTTTCCCCTTTCAAAAAAAAACTTCATCTAGATTTCTTTTATTTTCTATTTGTTCTGCATTCCCTGCATCCAATTCATTGCAAATCTTTCAGTTAATTCCTTGCAAATCCTTGTGAGATCTTACTTGTCTAGTGAGCTGAGGTGACAAGTGTTTTCTCTGCGATGAACTCATTCTCACTGGTTTGATGACTTCGGTCCAACCGAATCCGTTCCGTACAACCGAAACAAACAACTCGGTGCCACCAATTTCACTACAGGAAAGACAGCTTGCCACTTGTTTCTGCATTCTTTTTGATATAGCTCCACTCAATGAACCTTGTCGTCTACCAGCATCACATTCAACTTGCTACTTTGTTCTGTGACTCAAGGACCAAACCCATTTGCAACAAATATCCAGAAGGACCCTTCTTGGAAATTGATGTCAAAGGGGGAGAGAGAGATCACATCAAAGCTTAATCATATCTATAGGGGGAGAGAATACTCAAGGAGAGAGAGTAATCATCAAGGACCCCAGATACTTGGTGTTCAAGAAGAGAGAAGTCACATGTCTTCAAGAGGGGAAAGACATGTTCATATGTGCTCATTTGCATTAGCTCTGTTCATTTATTTCTTTGAGCTCTGATTTTGCTCTGATTTTCTGTTCCCTATCTTTTCCTAGTATCCCATGCTAGATTCAGGGGGAGCAAGACATCCAAGGGAAGGAAATACTTGAATTCATTGCACATCTTTACATTTGGGGACATGTCTATATCCAATGTGGTACTTGGTACTCACTCTACATGTCATCCCAGTCTTGGTACTCTTGTGGTTTATTTTGTTTGCTCTCGCCAGCAAGTGTATCTATGTTATCTAACCTTGTTTACGCAGGTTCATTCCATCCTAAGCCGACTCAAGATCACAAGGTAAGTATATGCATCACAGTCATGTGTATGAGAAATTCTTGTTGATGTACATACTGTTTGCAAGAAGGACTCATGAGCATGAAGGTACATTTCCCATATTCACATCTTTTGCTCTGATGCATATAGCCAAGATACATGTAACACATTGCTTACTCTGTCATATTTATGCATTCACATGCTCCTATATTCCATATTCACATGATTGCATACATGTAGGGGGAGCCTATGCATGTTGCATGTCTTTCCAAAGCTTTACTTGATATTATCTATATCTTTATCTAAAGCTTTGATGTATGTTGTCATCAATTACAAAAAAGGGGGAGATTGAAAGCACAAGTGCTCCCTGGGTGATTTTGGTAATTAATGTCAACATATCTCTTGTTGGACTAACACTTTTACCTAGTATGTTTCAGATGAGTTCAACAATGAAGTGGCATGTACTAGAGGATGTGGAACCCCTTCAAGATGCTAAGGACAAAGGATTGGCTCAAGCTCCAAGAACAAGACTCTACATTCTCTATTTTAGTGATCAAAGATCACATTGAGTCTATAGGAAAAGCCAATACTATCAAGAGGGGATGAGGTGTTGCTTAATGGCTTGCTTGCTCAAAATGCTTAGTGATATGCTCCAAAGCCCTCACCTACTTTCTCACATCCACATATGACCTAAACCAAAAGTCAAACTCGGCCCCACCAATTCTTCCTTTCCGGCGCCACCGAGTTCAGATGTCATAGCCACTGCCACAAACCCTAGGCAAATCGGTTTCACCGATAGGGATCTCGGTCTCACCAAGATGGGATTGTAATCTCTCTGTATGTATCTATTACCAAAATCGGTCTCACCGAGTTTGCATAATCGGTCCTACCAAGATTGCAATGTAAACTCTCTGTCTCCTTTTTGTAACATTTCGGTCTCACCGAGATGAGCGAATCGGTCCCACCGAGTTTATGTGACCAACTCTCTGGTTAGCTTATTACCAAAATCGGTCTCACCGAGTTTGTGTAATCGGTCTCACCGAGATTAAGTTATGCCCTAACCTTAACCATATCGGTCCTACCGAGTTGCATGATGGTCCCACCGAAAATCCTAACGGTCACTATATTTGCTGAATCGGTCCGACCGAGTTTATCAATTCGGTCCCACCGAGATTGGCAAGTTGTGTGTAACGGTTAGATTTTGTGTGGAGGCTATATATACCCCTCCACCCATTCTTCATTCGTGGAGAGAGCCATCAGAACGTGCCTACACTTCCAGCATTCATTTTCTGAGAGAGAACCACCTACTCATGTGTTGAGACCAAGATATTCCATTCCTACCATATGAATCTTGATCTCAAGCCTTCCCCAAGTTACTTTCCACTCAAATCTTCTTTCCACCAAATCCAAATCCTGTGAGAGAGAGTTGAGTATTGGGGAGACTATCATTTGAAGCACAAGAGCAAGGAGTTCATCATCAATACACCATTTGTTACTTCTTGGAGAGTGGTGTCTCCTAGATTGGCTAGGTGTCACTTGGGAGCCTCCAACAAGATTGTGGAGTTGAACCAAGGAGTTTGTAAGGGCAAGGAGATCGCCTACTTCATGAAGATCTACCACTAGTGAGGCAAGTCCTTCGTGGGCGATGGCCATGGTGGGATAGACAAGGTTGCTTCTTCATGGACCCTTCATGGGTGGAGCCCTCCGTGGACTCACGCAGCCGTTACCCTTCGTGGGTTGAAGTCTCCATCAACGTGGATGTACGATAGCACCACCTATCGGAACCACGACAAAAACATCCGTGTCTCCAATTGCGTTTGCACACTCCAATCCCATCCCTTTACATTCTTGCAAGTTGCATGCTTTACTTTCCGCTGCTCATGTACTCTTTGCATGCTTGCTTGTTATGTATTGTGATTATTAAACTTGTGCCAAAACTCCACTTAATGTTAAAGATATTAAAAACTGAAACTTTTGGTACTTAGTGTCTAATCACCCCCCCTCTAGACGCCTCTTCTCGATCCTTTCAGTCACCTTCCAATCCTCTTCTTATTTGGAGTGTTTCTTGTCTTCATGAAGATCTGCATGCCATCATGGAGGTGCTTCCCGAGCCCAGGTTCCAACGTGGTTGGCGGTGTTGGAAAAACTAGGGCTCAAGGGTGGCATGCTCCACTGGCATCGGGTAAGCTGCCCTGGCAAGGCCCTTGCCGGGGCCGTGGAGGCCGCCCCGGCAAGGGTCTTGCCAGGGGAAACCACCTCGCCTTCTTGCTCTTTATGCCTCTGTCTTGGCGTTGCTTTGGCCATCTTGCGGCTTTGATTCCCTGTCCCTGCCCTGCTTAAGCATGGCCGTGGGCGCAGCTCTGATTGCCCATGCACAAATAAGGGGTACAAAGGAGCGCCCCTACATTAGTACACCGACAGGAGCCCCCGGGCCTGGGCCACACATAATCACAACGCGTTGTTGGGCTAGGCCCAAAAATGGTGTGCGGGCAAGCGGGGCCGTTTTATTTGAGATGATCTTTCTGCCCGCTACGTTCTCCCACTATCCACGTTGCACGCGTGACGTGGGGGACGCGGGAGTGGGTGATCGAAGCATGCTTGCGTCATCCTGTATGAACAGTAAAGAGGCGGCTTGCGTGTCCCTCTGAGACCGCAGGGCCGCTGCTCATTTACTCTCCTTACCTGGGAACCGTCGCTCCACGCGTCCCATTACGCCCATCCCTTGCGCCACGTACGCCGCATGCACAACGCATGGCAAATGACAGGCGCGCAAAATACGGGAAGACGTGCGTGCGTGGGCTGATACCCATGCGCCTTCAATTGGGCGGGGAGGGCGGTCGACGGCCTCGCCCGCTGTCACCTTAATGAGCCGGATTGGCTAAGAGGGGCGGCCGAGCCCCGACCCCGTCCCTTTATAAGGAGGGGAGTGGGAGGGATGGCGCCTCTCAGTCCGTCGCCATCCGCTTCTCCCCATCCCTACTCCTTCCTCCCTTCTATCATGGCGAGAGGGCACGTTGATGCTTCGCCGGTGGCGGCGAGGGTCTCTGCTCGATAACGCGTCGCTCCTCCCCAAGAGCCCGCAACGGAGGAGCTGGCCGCGAGGGGAAGGGGGAGGGGGAGAGGCCGAGGCCGCCGTGGTGCTCTGAGAAGATGAGGACGGGGCGGTGCATTGTCCTCGCCTCCGCCAGCGGTCCTTCCCCTAATGGAGGGCCACGTCGGGGACAACCCTTGCGAGTTCTTCATCAGGCTGCGCCGGCCGGCACATCGTCGTCTTTGTCTCCCGACCCCATTCGCTCGGGAGATGGAGCTTGACCCGCCGCAGGCGCTGAGGCTGCACATGAGGGGCTGTGGGAACAGCGGCACGTGGGCCGACGTCGACTTCCCGGCCCCTTACGTCATGTATCTTTGCCGTGGATGGAAGACCTTTGCTCACATCCACAGCTTGACGACGGGGCTCATTCTCTACTTTAAGTTAATGGAGAATGGCCTCCTCTCCATCAAGTTCTTCAGCGACTTCGGAACTCGCCTGAAGTGCTGCATGGAGAGCTCCTCGGATGACGAAGACTCGTCCTCAAGCGAGAGTTACAAGGAGGATAGCAACGGCGACGACGAGGGTAGCAGGCAACAGGATGACGAGTCCGACTAGGTGTCGGACCCGCCGCCCCGGGGCGGTGCCGGAAGCCGCAGAACTTGCACCGGGCTCCTTCCCCCGGTGGAGCCGGCTCCTTGAACTTCTCGGGATCGCCTCCTTGGGCGGCTGGTGTGGGAAGGCCGGAGAAGGCGAAGAAGGCGGGTGGCAGGCTGTCAACTCAGACTATGATGGCACCCACGCCTTCGTAGCGTATTGACGGACCACTGCCTCATCTTCCAGCTCTCCCTCCAGCGCCACCACCACCAGACCTCTCCCAGGCGGCCGCCAACATGTTCTATTGGCGCCTTCTGCTGCTCGTACCTCGCCTAGGCGCTTGAGGGAGTCCCGAACTAGGGGGTGTCCGGATAGCCAAACTATCATCTTCGGCCGGACTCCTGGACTATGAAGATACAAGATTGAAGACTTCGTCCCGTGTCCGGATGGGACTTTCCTTGGTGTGGAAGGCAAGCTTGGCGATACAGATATGTAGATCTCCTACCATTGTAACCGACTCTGTGTAACCCTAACCCTCTTCGATGCCTATATAAACTGGAGGGTTTTACTCCGTAGGACGAACAACAATCATACCATAGGCTAGCTTCTAGGGTTTAGCCTCTCTGATCTCGTGGTAGATCTACTCTTGTACTACCCATATCATCAATACCAATCAAGCAGGAGTAGGGTTTTACCTCCATCGAGAGGGCCCGAACCTGGGTAAAAACATCGTGTCCCTTGTCTCCTGTTACCATCCGCCTAGACACACAGTTCGGGACCCCCTACCCGAGATCCACTGGTTTTGACACCGACATTGGTGCTTTCATTGAGAGTTCCTCTGTGTCGTCATCTTTAGGCCCGATGGCTCCTCCTATCATCAACAACGATGCGGTCCAGGGTGAGACTTTTCTCCCTGGACAGATCTTTGTATTCGGCGGCTTTGCACTACGGGCCAATTCGCTTGGCCATCTGGAGCAGATTGAAAGCTACGCCCCTGGCCATCAGGTAAGATTTGGAAGTTTAAACTACACGGCGGACGCCCGCGGAGATTTGATCTTCGACAGGTTCGAGCCACAGCCAAGCGCACCGCACTGTCCCGATGGGCATGATCTAGCTCTGCCGCCGAAAAGTGACCCGGAGGCCGCGCCAGAGTCCGCTCCGACCTTTAGCTCGGAGCCAACTGCGCCGATCGAGGACGCGTGGCTGGACACCACCTCGGGGGCTGCAATCTCTGCGGCGATTGAGCCGAACACCAACCATGTCCTTTGCGAAGCCTGTGACTCTAAGGTGCCGGACTCCTCTCCGGACTCCGAGCCTGCCGCGCCCCTGCCAATCGAATCCGATTGGGCACCAATCATGGAGTTCACTGCTGCGGACATCTTTCAGCACTCGCCCTTTGGCGACATCCTAAATTCACTAAAGTCTCTCTCTCTATCAGGAGAGTCCTGGCCGGACTGTGGTCAGGAAGGTTGGGATGCGGATGACGAAGAAATTCGAAGCCCACCCACCACCCACTTCGTAGCCACTGTCGAAAGTTAAACGACGTGCTCGACTTCGATTCCGAAGACATCGACGGTATGGACGACGATGTAGAAGACAAACATGAACCAGAACCCATAAGGCACTGGACAGCCACATCATCTCACGATGTATACATGGTGGACACACCTAAAGGAAGCGACGACGAGGAACAACGGGACACCACGAGGGATCATTCCCTCGAAAAGCAGTCAAAATGGCGAAGTAAGCGCCGTTCAAAATCCCGCCTCGACACAGAACGCAGCCATACAGACCCAGCCATAGAGCAGGGCGAACCGGTAGACGACAGACATGCTATTGAGTAACCGTCCGAACAGGACAATCTGGATAAACAACCCGTCCCCGGCGAAGATAACAGTCCGGACGATCTCACGCCGGACAAGTTACCGGAGCAGAGGAACCTCCACAAAAGGCTCGTCGCCAGTGGACGTAGCTTGAAGAAGCAGAAGCGGAAGCTCAAAACAGCGGAAGATGCACTCAGAATCAGATGGAGCAAAGTACTCAACACCGCAGACAAATACAGCGACAGTCGCCGAACAAAGAGCTACCCGAAACAAAAACTACTGCCAGAATTTGACGAGGAGGCCGTAGAGCCACCACAATCAAAGAACAAGGAGACCACCCGGTCGGATAGATGACCCCATGGAAAACATAGAGCGGCAAACGGCACCGCACACAAGCCGGCACGCAATCCGCACACGGACATCAAAAAGATATCCTAGTTAGATCCATCTACGGGCCAAGAAAGCAAGCTATAGTAAGCAATGCAACACGTCAAGTATCCGAATATTATGGTACACCTAAATATAGGGGTGCCGCACACCCCCTATGTTTCACCGATGAGGTTCTGGATCATGAATTTCCAGCGGGATTCAAGCCCGTAAACATAGAGGCATACGATAGAACAACAGACCCTGGAGTCTGGATTGTGGATTACATCCTCCACATACACATGGCTAGAGGAAATGACCTCCACGCCATAAAATACTTACCCCTCAATCTCAAAGGGCCAGCCCGGCATTGGCTCAAAAGCCTCCCTGAAAGCACCATTGAAAGTTGGGAAGAGCTCGAGGATGCTTTTCGGGCAAATTTTCAAGGGACCTATGTTCGACCTCCGGATGCAGACGATTTAAGTCACATAACTCAACAACCCGGAAGTCAGCCCGAAAATTCTGAAATAGATTCCTTACTAAAAAGAACCAAATACTCGACTGTCCGGACACCGAAGCCTTAGCAGCTTTCAAACACAACGTCCGAGACGAATGGCTCGCCAGACACCTCGGCCAAGAAAAGCCAAGAACAATGGCCGCATTAACAAGCCTCATGACCCGCTTTTGCGCGAGAGAGGATAGCTGGCTAGCAAGATGCAGTACCAGCGACCCAAGTACATACGAAGTTAGGGATGGAAATGGGAAACCGCGACGCAGCAAGGACCAGCGCCGGACCAAGGGCAACAGCCCGAAGAGCACGACAGTCAACGCCGGATTCAAAAGCTCACAGCAGAATCATAAAAAACTGCCTCTCAAGGATAACAGGGACGAGCTATCTAACTTAAACAAAATCTTGGACAAGGTATGCCAAATCCACAGTACCCCCGGGAAGCCTGCAAATCATACCCACAGAGATTGTTGGGTCTTCAAGCAGTCCGGCAGACTCAACACCGAACACAAGGGGCTCGACACACCAAGCGAGGACGATGACGAACCCCACAAGCAGAGCACCGGAAAACAAACAAAAATCCCACAAGAAGTCAAAACAGTAAACTCACTTTTTGTGACACAAGGGAAAAATAGAACGGTGCCCATAGAGCTACGCGCCATACGACCTATCCCAGAGGAGTCCCACCACTGGTTGTCCAAACCAATCACCTTCGACCATCAGGATTACTCTAGAAGTATCCGGAACGCAGGATGGACTGCCTTGATATTAGATCCGATAATCGATGGACTCCAATTTAAACAAGTCCCAATGGACGGCGGCAGTGATCTAAACCTGCTATATCAAGACACAATCCGCAGAATGGGGATAGACCCAACCAAAATTCGCCATAGCAACACTTCCTTTCAAGGGGTAATACCAGGCCGATATGCCCATTGTACCGGCTCTCTATTGCTAGAAGTTGTGTTCGGCTCACCCGACAACTTCCGCCGCGAAAAGTTAACCTTCCACCTCGCCCCATTTACAAGTAGCTATCAAGCACTACTGGGGCGTGGAGCTTTTGCCCGCTTTAACGCAATACCGCATTATGCATCCCTCACACTTAAAATGCCCGGTCCACGAGGCATCATCTCCTTAAAGGGAAATATCGAGTGTTCCTCGAGTGTAGAAGATTGTGTGACTGCCTCGACAACCACACACTAAACCGGCTTCACTAATTCAAGCACGCAAATAGGTCGTTCAGACCCCGGACACGGTTAGACGAGTCTGGCGTAAACATACAGGGGCTTACCAGCCGCACACCCTCGCACTAGGGGCTCCGCGCATATACAACAAGAGACAATAAAGCTCAATTTTAGTCATTTTTTGAAATGTACTTTGTTTGTTTAATATAACGTACATTTTCGCACGATCTTTCTCAACTAAGTTCCTCTCTTTTACAGATGAACACCATGCGACACCCGTCCAGGATACGGCACTATGGAGACACAGGCGCAGACGTGCATCAGGGACCCATTGCAAGGATTCTTTTCAGATTAAGACCCTGCGTAAACCTTTTTTACTGTCTCTTGTTGATACACATCCCCTGGTTCCTTATTATAACCGAGGAGGAGGCTGGCGTTTTGGCATAGGCCACGTCAGAATTTTGCGCGTACCTGGACACCAGGGGCTTACTACAAAGGGCGTTGTTCGTCCCATTTTCATAAAGACCGAATACCTTAGGGAGTGTTCGGCGTCTCGAGTTAGGCCTTATATGCATCAGCTCCGAATCATGTCTTTGGTAAAATGTTGGGTTTGCCCGGCTCCTGTGTTTTGCTGCCTTACGTTCCGCTCTATAGGCTAACGCGACACCAGGAGAAGTACTGCGATTGTGCCCCGGTTCGGCCAGGCGAGCACCTCAGTAGAGAAAGCCAAAAACTGACTGTCATGATATAGTGTGAGACTGGTCAACCACTCGATGACCCGCCGAAATCTATAGGATTCCTCCGCATTGACGAAGGGCCGTTTCCCGGTCAGGCACATACGCGCCTCGAATTCGGGTGAGCGCGGTGCCCCTAGGGGCTATATAGTAGCCCCATTGTCAAACTCCTATGGCTAAGTGAAAGTGATAAAGCATTATAGTCCGGTTGCCTAGTTTGCTACGCTACCACCTCCTTTATAGGACCAAGAAGTTGGATCAAGTGTGAAAATGCGCCTTTTGCAAACACCCCCGCATTATATTCATGGGGGCTGAAGCCGACGACTGCCATCTTTCAGATTATATACACATATACATTAACGGCCACACAGGAGGTATTTTAATTCTTGAAAGCACAAGTATAAAAAGCTTTTATATTTCATCGAAACATTGTTTCACAATAATACATGTTATTCGAACATAATATCCTTCGAGCACTGCGTCTCTATGCTACGTCTCCAATGTACTCCAACGTATCTATAATTTTTTATTGCTCCATGCTACTTTATCTACTGTTTTAGGCAATATTGGGCTTTATTATCCACTTTTATATTATTTTTGGGACTAACCTATTAACTGGAGGCCCAGCCCAGATTTGCTGTTTTATGCCTATTTCAGTGTTTCGAGGAAAAGGAATATCAGACGGAGTCAAAACGGAACGAAATCAACTGGAAGAGTTAATTTTGGAAGGAAACCAACCAGATGGGCTTGGAGTGCACGTCAGGGGATCCCCGGGCTGCCGACGAGGGTGGGGGGCGCGCCCCTCCCCCCTGAGCGTGCCCCCTACCTTGTGAGCCCCCCAGAGGTCCACCAACGTACCCGATTCACCCATATATACCTACGTACCCTACAACTTCCAAAAGAGAAGATAGATCGGGAGTTCCACCGCCGCAAGCCTCTGTAGCCACCAAAAACCAATCGGGACCCTATTCCGGCACCCTGCCGAAGGGGGATCCCATCACCGGAGGCCATCTTCATCATCCCGGCGCTATCCATGACGAGGAGGGAGTAGTTCACCCTCGGGGCTGAGGGTATGTACCAGTAGCTATGTGTTTGATCTCTCTCTCTCTCGTGTTCTCTCTCGTGTTCCATCTATGGCACGATCTTGATGTATCCCGAGCTTTGCTATTGTAGTTGGATCTTATGATGTTTCTCCCCCTCTACTCTCTTGTGATGAATTCAGTTTCCCCTTTTGAAGTTATCTTATTGGATTTAGTCTTTTATGAACACTTGATGTATGTCTTGCGTGGGATAACCGTGGTGACAATGGGTTATTCTATTGATCCACTTGATGTATGTTTTGGTGATCAACTTGCGGGTTTCGTGACACTTGGGAACCTATGCATAGGGGTTGGCACACGTTCTTGACTCTCCGGTAGAAACTTTGGGGCACTCTTTGAAGTACTTTTATGTTGGTTGGATGAATCTGAGATTGTGTGATGCATATTGTATAATCATGCCCACGGATACTTGAGGTGACAATGGAGTATCTAGGTGACATCAGGGTTTTGGTTGATTTGTATCTTAAGGTGTTATTCTAGTACGAACTCTTTTATAGATTGATCCGAAAGAATAGCTTTGTGGTGGTTTCGTACCCGACCATAATCTCTACGTTTGTTCTCCGCTATTAGTGTCTTTGGAGTGACTCTTTGTTGCATGTTGAGGGCTTGTCATATGTTCTATCTATGTTATTATTGTTGAGAGAACTTACACTAGTGAAAGTATGAACCCTAGGCCTTGTTTCCTATCATTGCAATACCGTTTACGCTCACTTTTACCGCTTGTTACCTTGCTGTTTTTATATTTTCAGATTACAAATACCTTTATCTACCATCTATTTTGCACTTGTATCTTCATCTCTTCGCCGAACTAGTGCACCTATACAATTTACCATTGTATTGGGTGTGTTGGGGACACAAGAGACTTTTTTTTATTTGGTTGCAGCGTTGTTTGAGAGAGACCATCTTCATCCTACGCCTCCTACGGATTGATAAACCTTAGGTCATCCACTTGAGGGAAATTTGCTACTGTCCTACAAACCTGTGCACTTGCAGGCCCAACAACGTCTACAAGAAGAAGGTTGTGTAGTAGACATCAAGCTCTTTTCTGGCGCCGTTGCCGGGGAGGCTTGGTAAGTGAAGGTATATCTTTAGATCTTGCAATTGAATATTTTTGTTTCTTGTTTTAGCACTAGTCTAGTTTATAAAAGAAATCTACAAAAAAAATGGAGTTGAGTTTGTCTCAAATGCTTCACCTTTTTAATATCTTTCGTGAGTATGATGGAAAGGATAATTGTGCTTAAGTGCTAGAGGAAGAAATCTATAGAATGTTTGGTACTAAATCTTTGAATGATGAGCATGATTGCAATGTTGTTAGTATGAATTCCTTGAATATCCATGATGCTAATGATATGCAAAGCCACAAGCTTGGGGAAGCTATGTTTGATGAAGATGATATTTTTTGTCCCCCAAGCTTTGATGAGCAAATTTACTATAATGAAAGCATGCCTCCTATCTATGATGATTATTGTGATGATACGTATGCTATAAAGAAGAAGTTTGCTTATGTGGAGAGTAGTAAATTTTCTATGCTAATAGATCATGAAAAGAATGCTTTAGGTGCTGGTTATATTGTTGAATTCATTCATGATGCTACTGAAAATTATTATGAGGGAGGAACATATGCTTGTAGGAATTGCAATAATGTCAAGTTTCCTCTCTATATGCTTAAATTCTTGAAGCTATGCTTGTTGTGCCATCCTATGCTAGTTGATTATTGTTCCCATAAGTTGTTTGCTCACAAAATTCCTATGCATAGGAAGTGGGTTAGACTTAAATCTTCTAGTCATATGCTTCATGATGCTCCCGTTATGTTTCAACTCTTATCTTTTATGTGAGCATCATTGTCATCATCATGCCTAGCTAAAAGGCATTAAAGAATAGCGCTTGTTGGGAGACAACCCAATATTTATCCTTACTGTTTTCGTGTGTCCACATGATTATGCTACTGTATTAATCATGTTTTATAGCTTTTGTTTCAATAAAGTGCCAAGTAGAACCTTTGGGAAGACTTGGGTGAAGTTTATGTGATCTTGCTGTGAAAAACAGAAACTTTAGCGCTCACGAGAATAGCTGCCATTCTTTACTGGACAGTGATTTTAGGTTGATTCCTTTTGCAGATGATTAATAGACAAATTTCTCAGGTCCAGCAATTTATTTCATAATTTTTGGGGTTTCAGAAGTATACGTTTGATACAGATTACTACAGACTGTTCTGTTTTTGACAGATTCTGTTTTCTATGTGTTGTTTGCTTATTTTGATGAATCTATGAGTAGTATCGGAGGGTATGAACCATAGATAAGTTAGAATACAGTAGATATTACACCAATATGAATTTATAATGAGTTCATTACAGTACCTAAGTGGTGGTTTTATTTTCTTATACTAACGGAGCTTACGAGTTTTGTTTTGAGTTTTGTGTGGTTGAAGTTTTCAAGTTTTGGGTAAAGATTCGATGGACTATGGAATAAGGAGTGGCAAGAGCCTAAGCTTGGGGATGACCAAGGCACCCCAAGGTAATATTCAAGTACAACCAAGAGCCTAATCTTGGGGATGCCCCGGAAGGCATCCCCTCTTTCGTCTTTGTTCATCGGTAACTTTACTTGGAGCTATATTTTTATTCACCACATGATATGTGTTTTGCTTGGAGAGTCATTTTATTTTCTTTAGCTTTGTTTGCTGTTAGTTAGAATAATGTTTTGCATCTTTAGTTCCAATAAAAAAGTCAAGGATAGCCTTTACCATGCTTATTTTGCTAGTATACATGTTGCTGTTTGAAAACAGAAAGTTTACCGCTGTTGCAAAAATTCCCTAGAAAATTCAGAGAGTGGTATAATGTTGAATCTTTTTGCATATTGAGCTATGATAAATTTATTACAGTGGTAATTTTAGTTCATAATTTTTGGAGTCAGGAAAGTATGATGACTCTTGCATTCTTTACAGACTGTACTGTTTTGGCAGATTGCTGTTATGGTTGCATTGTTTGCATATATTTGCTTGTTTAATGATTCTATTTGATGATAGGAGTATTAAATATACAGAGGCATTTAGTATTCAATGTTGAATAATAATTTAAGTGATTTGCTACAGTATAATATGATAAGGTTTTGCATTGGTTTATACTAACCTATCTCATGAGTTCTTGTTGAGTTTGTTGTGAATGAAGCTTTTGATAAAAAGAGAAACCATGATATGAGAGGAATTAAGGAGACACAAAAGCTCAAGCTTGGGGATGCCCAAGGCACCCCAAGATAATATTTCAAGAAGTCTCAAGCATCTAAGCTTGGGGATGCCCCGGTAGGCATCCCACCTTTCTTTTTCAACAACTATCGGTTAGTATCAGTTGAGCCTAAGTTTTTGCTTCTTCACATGAGCTGTGCTATCCTTGCAATGTAGTTTTCTTTAGCTTTGCTTGCTGTTTGAATAAAGTATCAAGATCTGAAATTCTTTAACGAGAGAGAGCCATACATGAATTGGAATTTTCTAGAATACTCTATGTGCTTCACTTATATCTTTTGAGCGTGATAAGTTTTGCTCTAGTGCTTCACTTAGATCTTTTAGAGCACGGTGGTGGATTTGTTTTAAAGAAACTTGATCTCTCATGCTTCACTTGTGTGCGTTAATAGCATGGTAATTTGCTTAATGTTAATATACTTGGTGTTCAAGATATGTGAAACTTTCTTTTGTGTGCGTTGAATACCAAGATAATTTTGATGCTTGATAATTGTTTTGAGATATGAAGATGGTGATATTAGAGTAAAGCTAGTTGAGTAGTTGTTAATTCAAAGAATACTTGTGTTGAAGTTTGTGATTCCGGTAGCATGCACGTATGGTGAACCGTTATGTGATGAGCTCGGAGCATGATTTATTTATTGATTGTCTTCCTTATGAGTGGCGGTCGGGGACGAGCGATGGTCTTTTCCTACCAATCTATCCCCCTAGGAGCATGCGCGTAATACTTTGCTTTGATAACTTCTAGATTTTTGCAATAAGTATATGAGTTCTTTATGACTAATGTTGAGTCCATGGATTATACACACTTTTTCCCATCCTTCCACCATTGCTAGCCTCTCTAATACCGCGCACCTTTCGCCGGTATCATACACCCACCATAAGCCTTCCTCAAAACAGCCACCATACCTACCTATTATGGAATTTCAATAGCCATTCTGAGATATATTGCCATGCAACTTTCCACCGTTCCGTTTATTATGACACGCTCCATCATTGTCATATTGCTTAGCATGAACATGTAGTTGACATCGTATTTGTGGCAAAGCCACCTTTCATAATTCTTTCATACATGTCACTCATGAATCATTGCATATCCCGCTACACCGCCGGAGGCATTCATATAGAGTCATATTATGTTCTAAGTATCGAGTTGTAACTGTTGAGTTGTAAGAAAAATAAAAGTGTGATGATCATCATTATTAGAGCATTGTTCCAAGTGAGGAAAGGATGATGGAGGCTATGATTCCCCCACAAGTCGGGATGAGACTCCGGACGAAAAAAAGAGAAAAAAGAGGCCATAAAAAAAGGAGAAAAGGCCCAAATAAAAAATAAAAAAAATGAGAGAAAAAGAGAGAAGGGACAATGCTACTATCCTTTTGTTGGGGAACGTTGCAGAAAATTAAAATTTTTCTACGGTTTCACCAAGATCCATCTATGAGTTCATCTAAGCAACGAGTCAAGGGAGTGAGTTTGCATCTACATACCACTTGTAGATCACGCGCGGAAGCTTGCAAGGGGGTGGTGATGATGGAGTCGTACTCGAACGTGATTCAGATCACCGATGTCCAAGTGCTGAACGGACAGCACCTCCGCGTTCAACACACGTACGGGACGGACGACGTCTCCTCCGTCTTGATCCAGCAAGGAGGAAGGAGAGGTTGAGGAAGGCAGCTCCAATGGCAGCACGACGGCGTGGTCCAGTTGGTGCAGCAGTACTCCGTCAGAGCTTCGCCAAGCACGTACGGAAGAGGAGAGGTGTTGGGGAGGGGAGGGGCTGCGCCTTGGAGGTGTGTGTTGTAGCCCTCCCCTCACCCCTCTATTTATAAGGGAAGGGGCAAGGGGGGCCGGCCCCTCTAGATGGGATCTAGAGGGGGGGCGGCGGCCAGGGAGGGGTGGCTTGCCCCCCAAGCAAGGGGGCGCCCCCTTTAGGGTTTCCCCCCCCCCCCAACCCTAGGCGCATGGGCCCAAGGTGGGGAGCGCGCCCAGCCCTCCAGGGGCTGGCTCCTTCCCCTTTGCGGCCCATGTGGCCCTCCGGGAGGGGTGGCCCCTCCCGATGCACCCCCGGAACCCCTCCGGTGGCCCCGGTACAATACCGATAAGCCTCCGAAACTTTCCGGTGTCCGTATGACAACTTCCCATATATAAAACTTCACCTCCGGACCATTCCGGAACTCCTCGTGACGTCTGGGATCTCATCCGGGACTCCGAACAACATTCGGTGGTCACATACTAGTCTTCCTAATAACCCTAGCGTCACCGAACCTTAAGTGTTTAGACCCTACGGGTTCGGGAGACACGCAGACATGACCGAGACTACTCTCCGGTCAATAACCAACAGCGGGATCTGGATACCCATGTTGGCTCCCACATGCTCCTCAATGATTTCATCGGTTGAACCACGATGTCGAGGATTCGATCAAACCCTATATACAATTCTCTTTGTCAATCGGTACGTTACTTGCCCGAGACTCGATCGTCGGTATCCCAATACCTTGTTCAGTCTCGTTGCCGGCAAGTCACTTTACTCGTACCGTAATGCATGATCCCGTGGCCAACACCTTGGTCACCTTGAGCTCATTATGATGATGCATTACTGAGTGGGCCCAGAGATACCTCTCCGTCATACGGAGTGACAAATCCCAGTCTCGATCCATGTCAAACCAATAGACACTTTCGGAGATACCTGTAGTGCACCTTTATAGTCACCCAGTTACGTTGTGATGTTTGATACACCCAAAGCACTCCTACGGTATCCAGGAGTTACACGATCTCATGCTCGAAGGAAGAGATACTTGACATTGGCAAAGCTCTAGCAAACGAACTACACGATCATAGTGCTATGCTTATGATTGGGTCTTGTCCATCACATCATTCTCCTAATGATGTGATCCCGTTATCAACGACATCCAATGTCCATAGCCAGGAAACCATGACTATTTGTTGATCACAACGAGCTAGTCAACTAGAGGCTCACTAGGGACGTATTGTGGTCTATGTATTCACACGTGTATTACGATTTCCGGATAATACAGTTATAGCATGAATAAAAGACAATTATCATGAACAATGAAATATAATAATACTTTTATTATTGCCTCTAGGGCATATTTCCAACAGTCTCCCACTTGCACTAGAGTCACCAATCTAGTTATATTGTGATGAATCGAACACCCATAGAGTTCTGGTGTTGATCATGTTTTGCTCGCGAGAGAGGTTTAGTCAACGGATCTGCGACATTCAGATCCGTATGTACTTTGCAAATTTCTATGTCTCCATCTTGAACATTTTCACGGATGGAGTTGAAACGACGCTTGATGTGCCTGGTCTTCTTGTGAAACCTGGGCTCCTTGGCAAGGGCAATAGCTCCAGTGTTGTCATAGAAGAGTTTGATTGGCCCCGACGCATTGGGTATGACTTCTAGGTCGGTGATGAACTCCTTCACCCAAATTGCTTCATGCGCTGCCTCCGAGGCTGCCATGTACTCCGCTTCACACGTAGATCCCGCCACGACGCTCTGTTTGCAGCTGCACCAGCTTACTGCTCCACCATTCAACATATACACGTATCCGGTTTGTGACTTAGAGTCATCCGGATCTGAGTCGAAGCTAGCGTCGACGTAACCCTTTACGACGAGCTCTTCGTCTCCTCATAAATGAGAAACATGTCCTTTGTCCTTTTCAGGTACTTCAGGATATTTTTGACCGCTGTCCAGTGTTCCTTGCCGGGATTACTCTGCTATCTTGCTACCAAACTCACGGCAAGGTTTACATCAGGTCTGGTACACAGCATGGCATACATAATAGATCCTATGGCTGAAGCATAGGGGATGACACTCATCTCTTCTTTATCTTTTGCTGTGGTCGGTGACTGAGCCGAGCTCAATCTCACACCTTGTAACATAGGCAAGAACCCTTTCTTGGACTGATCCATTTTGAACCTTTTCAAAATCTTATCAAGGTATGTACTTTGTGAAAGACCTATGAGGCGTCTCGATCTATCTCTATAGATCTTGATGCCTAATATATAAGCAGATTCTCCAAGGTCCTTCATTGAAAAACACTTATTCAAGTAGGCCTTGATGCTGTCCAGAAATTATATATTATTTCCCATCAAGAGTATGTCATCTACATATAATATGAGAAATGCTACAGAGCTCCCACTCACTTTCTTGTAAACGCAGGCTTCTCCATAAGTCTGCATAAACCCAAACGCTTTGATCATCTCATCAAAGCGAATATTCCAACTCCGAGATGCTTGCACCAGCCCATAAATGGATCGCTGGAGCTTGCATACTTTGTTAGCGTTCTTAGGATCGACAAAACCTTCCGGCTGCATCATATACAGTTCTTCCTTAAGATGCCCATTAAGGAATGCCGTTTTGACGTCCATCTGCCATATCTCATAATCATAGTATGCGGCAATTGCTAACATGATTCGGACGGACTTTAGCTTCACTACGGGAGAGAATGTCTCGTCGTAGTCAATGCCTTGAACTTGTCGATAACCCTTAGCGACAAGTCGAGCTTTATAGATGGTGACATTACCATCCGCGTCCGTCTTCTTCTTAAAGATCCATTTGTTTTCTATCGCTCGCCGATCATCGGGCAAGTCTGTCAAAGTCCATACTTTGTTTTCATACATGGATTCTATCTCGGATTTCATGGCTTCAAGCCATTTGTTGGAATCTGGGCCCGCCATCGCTTCTTCATAGTTCGAAGGTTCACCGTTGTCTAACAACATGATTTCCAGGACAGGGTTGCCGTACCATTCCGGTGCGGAACGTGTCCTTGTGGACCTACGAAGTTCAGTAGCAACTTGATCTGAAGTACCTTGATCATCATCATTGGTTTCCTCTTTAGGTTGTGTGGGCATCACAGGAACATTTTCCTGAGCTGCACCACTTTCCCGTTCGAGAGGTAGTACTTCATCGAGTTCTACTTTCCTCCCACTTACTTCTTTCGAGAGAAACTCTTTTTCCAGAAAGCATTCGTTCTTGGCAACAAAGATCTTTCCCTCGGATCTTAAGTAGAGGGTATACCCTACAGTTTCCTTAGGGTATCCTATGAAGACGCATTTTTCTGACTTGGGTTCGAGCTTTTCAGGTTGAAGTTTCTTGACATAAGCATCACATCCCAAACGACAGCTTAGGTTTCTTCCCAAAACCATAATTCATACGGTGTCGTCTCAACGGATTTAGATGGTGCCCTATTTAAAGTGAATGTAGCTGTCTCTAGAGAGTATCCCCAAAATGATAGCGGTAAATCGGTAAGAGACATCATAGACCGCACCATATCCAATAGAGTGTGATTACAACGTTCGGACACACCGTTTCACTGAGGTGTTCCAGGCGGCGTGAGTTGTGAAACGATTCCACATTTCCTTAAGTGTGTGCCAAATTCGTGACTTAAATATTCTCCTCCACGATCTGATCGTAGGAACTTTATCTTTCGGTCACGTTGATTCTCCACTTCATTCTGAAATTCCTTGAACTTTTCAAAGGTCTCAAACTTGTGTTTCATTAAGTAGACATACCCATATCTACTTAAGTCATCCGTGAGAGTGAGAACATAACGATATCCTCCGCGAGCCTCAACGCTCATTGGACCGCACACATCGGTATGTATGATTTCCAACAAGTTGGTTGCTCGCTCCATTGTTCCGGAGAACGGAGTCTTGGTCATTTTTCCCATGAGGCATGGTTCGCATGTGTCAAACGATTCATAATCAAGAGACTCCAAAAGTCCATCAGCATGGAGCTTCTTCATGCGCTTGACACCAATGTGACCAAGGCGGTAGTGCCACAAGTATGTGGGACTATCGTTATCAACTTTACATCTTTTGGCATCTACACTATGAACATGTGTAATATTACGCTCGAGATTCATTAAGAATAAACCATTGACCATCGGAGCATGACCATAAAACATATCTCTCATATAAATCGAACAACCATTATTCTCAGACTTAAATGAGTAGCCATCTCGTATTAAACGAGATCCAGATACAATGTTCATGCTCAAACTTGGCACTAAATAACAATTATTAAGGTTCAAAACTAATCCCGTAGGTAAATGTAGAGGCAGCGTGCCGACGGCGATCACATCGACTCTGGAACCATTCCCGACGCGCATCGTCACCTCGTCCTTCGCCAGTCTCCGTTTATTCCGCAGCTCCTGCTGTGAGTTACAAATATGAGCAACGACACCGGAATCAAATACCCAGGAGTTACTACGAGTACTGGTAAGGTACACATCAATTATATGTATATCAAATATACCTTTACTGTTGCCGGCCTTCTTATCCGCTAAGTATTTGGGGCAGTTCCGCTTCCAGTGACCCTTCCCCTTGCAATAAAAGCACTCAGTCTCAGGCTTGGGTCCATTCTTTGACTTCTTCCCGGCAACTGGCTTACCGGGCGCGGCAACCTCCTTGCCGTCCTTCTTGAAGTTCTTCTTACCCTTGCCCTTCTTGAACTTAGTGGTCTTATTGACCATCAACACTTGATGTTCTTTCTTGATTTCAGCCTCTGCTGACTTCAGCATCGAGAACACTTCAGGAATGGTCTTTTCCATCCCCTGCATGTTGTAGTTCATCACAAAGCTCTTGTAGCTTGGTGGGAGCGACTGGAGGATTCTGTCAATGACCGCCTCATTTGGGAGGTTAATGTTCAGCTGGGTCATACGGTTGTGCAACCCAGACATCTTGAGTATGTGCTCACTGACAGAACTGTTTTCCTCCATCTTACAACTGTAGAACTTGTCAGAGACATCATATCTCTCGACCCGGGCATGAGCTTGGAAAACTAGTTTCAGCTCTTCGAACATCTCATATGCTCCGTGATGCTCAAAATGCTTTTGGAGCCCCGGTTCTAAGCTGTAAAGCATGCCACACTGAACGAGGGAGTAATCATCAACACGAGTTTGCCAAGCATTCATAATGTCTTGGTTCTCTGGGACGGGAGCGTCACCTAGCGGTCCTTCTAGGACATATGGTTTCCTGGCAGCTATGAGGATGATCCTCAGGTTCCGGACCCAGTCCGTATAGTTGCTGCCATCATCTTTCAGCTTGGTTTTCTCTAGGAACGCGTTGAAGTTCATGTTGACATGAGCGTTGGCCATTTGATCTACAAGACATATTTGCAAAGGTTTTAGACTAAGTTCATGATAATAAAGTTCTAATCAAATTATGAACTCCCACTCAGATTAGACATCCCTCTAGTCATCTAAGTGTTACACGATCCAAGTCGACTATCCTGTGTCCGATCATCACGTGAGACAGACTAGTCATCGTCGGTGAACATCTTCATGTTGATCGTATCTTCCATATGACTCGTGTTCGACCTTTCGGTCTCCGTGTTCCGAGGCCATGTCTGCACATGCTAGGCTCGTCAAGTTAACCCTAAGTGTTTTCGCTGTGTAAAACTGTCTTACACCCGTTGTATGTGAACGTAAGAATCCATCACACCCGATCATCACGTGGTGCTTAGAAGCGACGAACTGTAGCAACGGTGCACAGTTAGGGGAGAACACTTCTTGAAATTTTGTAAGGGATCATCTTATTTACTACCGTCGTCCTAAGTAAACAAGATGCATAAACATAATAAACATCACATGCAATTATATAGTTGTGACATGATATGGCCAATATCATATAGCTCCATTGATCTCCATCTTCGGGGCTCCATGATCATCTTGTCACCGGCATGACACCATGATCTCCATCATCGTGTCTTCATGAAGTTGTCACGCCAATGACTACTTCTACTTCTATGGCTAACGCGTTTAGCAATAAAGTAAAGTAAGTTACATGGCGTTCTTCAATGACACGCAGGTCATACAAAAAAATAAAGACAACTCCTATGGCTCCTGCCGGTTGTCATACTCATCGACATGCAAGTCGTGAATCCTATTACAAGAACATGATCTCATACATCACAATTCATCATTCATCACAACTTCTGGCCATATCACATCACATGATCAATCGCTGCAAAAACAAGTTAGACGTCCTCTAATTGTTGTTGCATCTTTTACGTGGCTGCAATTGGGTTCTAGCAAGAACGTTTTCTTACCTACGAATAACCACAACGTGATTTTGTCAACTTCTATTTACCCTTCATAAGGGCCCTTTTCATCGAATCCGCTCCAACTAAAGTGGGAGAGACAGACACCCGCCAGCCACCTTATGCAACTAGTGCATGTTAATCGGTGGAACCGGTCTCACGTAAGCGTACGTGTAAGGTTGGTCCGGGCCACTTCATCCCACAATACCGCTGAAGCAAGAAAATACTAGTAGAGGCAAGCAAGTTGACAAGATCCACGCCCACAACAAAATTGTGTTCTAATCGTACAAAGAGAACTACGCATAGACCTAGCTCATGATGCCACTGTTGAGGAACGTTGCAGAAAATTAAAAAATTTCTACGGTTTCACCAAGATCCATCTATGAGTTCATCTAAGCAACGAGTCAAGGGAGTGAGTTTGCATCTACATACCACTTGTAGATCACGCGCGGAAGCTTGCAAGGGGATGGTGATGATGGAGTCGTACTCGAACGTGATTCGGATCACCGATGTCCAAGTGCTGAACGGACAGCACCTCCGCGTTCAACACACGTACGGGACGGACGACGTCTCCTCCGTCTTGATCCAGCAAGGAGGAAGGAGAGGTTGAGGAAGGCAGCTCCAATGGCAGCACGACGGCGTGGTGCAGTTGGTGCAGCAGTACTCCGTCAGAGCTTCGCCAAGCACGTACGGAAGAGGAGAGGTGTTGGGGAGGGGAGGGGCTGCGCCTTGGATGTGTGTGTTGCAGCCCTCCCCTCACCCCTCTATTTATAGGGGAAGGGGCAAGGGGGGCTGGCCCCTCTAGATGGGATCTAGAGGGGGGGCGGCGGCCAGGGAGGGGTGGCTTGCCCCCCAAGCAAGGGGGGCGCCCCCTTTAGGGTTTCCCCCCCAACCCTAGGCGCATGGGCCCAAGGTGGGGAGCGCGCCCAGCCCTCCAGGGGCTGGCTCCTTCCCCTTTGCGGCCCATGTGGCCCTCCGGGAGGGGTGGCCCCTCCCGGTGGACCCCCGGAACCCCTCCGGTGGCCCCTGTACAATACCCATAAGCCTCCGAAACTTTCCGGTGTCCGTATGACAACTTCCCATATATAAAACTTCACCTCCGGACCATTCCGGAACTCCTCGTGACGCCCGGGATCTCATCCGGGACTCCGAACAACATTCGGTAGTCACATACTAGTCTTCCTAATAACCCTAGCGTCACCGAACCTTAAGTGTGTAGACCCTACGGGTTCGGGAGACATGCAGACATGACCGAGACTACTCTCCGGTCAATAACCAACAGCAGGATCTGGATACCCATGTTGGCTCCCACATGCTCCTCGATGATTTCATCGGTTGAACCACGATGTCGAGGATTCGATCAAACCCTGTATACAATTCCCTTTGTCAATCGGTACGTTACTTGCCCGAGACTCGATCGTCGGTATCCCAATACCTTGTTCAGTCTCATTGCCGGCAAGTCACTTTACTCGTACCGTAATGCATGATCCCGTGGCCAACACCTTGGTCACCTTGAGCTCATTATGATGATGCATTACCGAGTGGGCCCAGAGATACCTCTCCGTCATACGGAGTGACAAATCCCAGTCTCGATCCATGTCAACCCAATAGACACTTTCGGAGATACCTGTAGTGCACCTTTATAGTCACCCAGTTATGTTGTGACGTTTGATACACCCAAAGCACTCCTACGGTATCCAGGAGTTACACGATCTCATGGTCGAAGGAAGAGATACTTGACATTGGCAAAGCTCTAGCAAACGAACTACATGATCTTAGTGCTATGCTTATGATTGGGTCTTGTCCATCACATCATTCTCCTAATGATGTGATCCCGTTATCAACGACATCCAATGTCCATAGCCAGGAAACCATGACTATCTGTTGATCACAATGAGCTAGTCAACTAGAGGCTCACTAGGGACGTATTGTGGTCTATGTATTCACACGTGTATTACGATTTCCGGACAATACAGTTATAGCATGAATAAAAGACAATTATCATGAACAATGAAATATAATAATACTTTTATTATTGCCTCTAGGGCATATTTCCAACACCTTTTACCACACTTGTGCTTCAAAGTAGCACCATGATCTTCATGATAGAGAGTCTCCTATGTTGTCACATTAATATACTAGTGGGAATTTTTCATTATAGAACTTGGCTTGTATATTCCAATGATGGGCTTCCTCAAAACGCCCTAGGTCTTCGTGAGCAAGCGAGTTGGATGCACACCCACTTAGTTTCTTTTGTTGAGATTTCATATACTTATAGCTCTAGTGCTTCCGTTGCATGGCAATCCCTACTCACTCACATTGATATCTATTGATGGGCATCTCCATAGCCCGTTGATATGCCTAGTTGATGTGAGACTATCTTCCCTATTTTTTGTCTTCTCCACAACCACCAATCTATTCCACATATAGTGCTATATCCATGGCTCACGCTCATGTATTGCGTGAAGATTGAAAAAGTTTTGAAAATGTTAAAGTATGAAACAATTGCTTGGCTTGTCATCGGGGTTGTGCATGATTTAAATACTTTGTGTGGGGAAGATGGAGCATAGCCAGACTATATGATTTTGTAGGGATAACTTTATTTGGCCATGTTATTTTGAGAAGACATAATTGCTTTGTTAGTATGCTTGAAGTATTATTATTTTTATGTCAATATGAACTTTTGTCTTGAATCTTTCGGATCTGAATATTCATACCATGATTAAGAAGATTTACATTGAAATTATGCCAAAGTATCACTTCGCATCAAAAACTCTTTTTTATCATTTACCTACTCGAGGACGAGCATGAATTAAGCTTGGGGATGCTTGATACGTCTCCAATGTACTCCAATGTATCTATAATTTTTGATTGCTCCATGCTACTTTATCTACTGTTTTAGGCAATATTGGGCTTTATTATCCACTTTTATATTATTTTTGGGACTAACCTATTAACTGGAGGCCCAGCCCAGATTTGCTGTTTTATGCCTATTTCAGTGTTCCGAGGAAAAGGAATATCAGACGGAGTCAAAACGGAACGAAATCAACTGCAAAATTTAATTTTGGAAGGAAACCAACCAGATGGGCTTGGAGTGCATGTCAGGGGATCCCCGGGCTGCCCATTAGGGTGGGGGGCGCCCCCTCCCCCCTGGGCGCGCCCCCTACCTCGTGAGCCCCCCGGAGGTCCACCGACGTACCCCTTTCACCCATATATACCTACATACCCTAAAACTTCCAAAAGAGAAGATAGATCGGGAGTTCCGCCACCGCAAGCCTCTGTAGCCACCAAAAACCAATCGAGACCCTGTTCCGGCACCCTGCTGGAGGGGGATCCCATCACCGGAGGCCATCTTCATCATCCCGGCGCTATCCATGACGAGGAGGGAGTAGTTCACCCTCGGGGCTGAGGGTATGTACCAGTAGCTATGTGTTTGATCTCTCTCTCTCGTGTTCTCTCTCGTGTTCCATCTATGGCACGATCTTGATGTATCCCGAGCTTTGCTATTGTAGTTGGATCTTATGATGTTTCTCCCCCTCTACACTCTTGTGATGAATTGAGTTTCCCCGTTTGAAGTTATCTTATTGGATTGAGTCTTTTATGAACACTTGATGTATGTCTTGTGTGGGATAACCATGGTGACAATGGGTTATTCTATTGATCCACTTGATGTATGTTTTGGTGATCAACTTGCGGGTTTCGTGACACTTGGGAACCTATGCATAGGGGTTGGCACACGTTCTTGACTCTCCGGTAGAAACTTTGGGGCACTCTTTGAAGTACTTTTATGTTGGTTGGATGAATCTAAGATTGTGTGATGCATATCGTATAATCATGCCCACGGATACTTGAGGTGACAATGGAGTATCTAGGTGACATCAGGGTTTTGGTTGATTTGTATCTTAAGGTGTTATTCTAGTATGAACTCTTTTATAGATTGATCCGAAAGAATAGCTTTGTGGTGGTTTCGTACCCGACCATAATCTCTACGTTTGTTCTCCGCTATTAGTGTCTTTGGAGTGACTCTTTGTTGCATGTTGAGGGCTTGTCATATGTTCTATCTATGTTATTATTGTTGAGAGAACTTACACTAGTGAAAGTATGAACCCTAGGCCTTGTTTCCTATCATTGCAATACCGTTTACGCTCACTTTTACCGCCTGTTACCTTGCTGTTTTTATATTTTCAGATTACAAATACCTTTATCTACCATCTATTTTGCACTTGTATCTTCATCTCTTCGCCGAACTAGTGCACCTATACAATTTACCATTGTATTGGGTGTGCTGGCGACACAAGAGACTTTTTGTTATTTGGTTGCAGGGTTGTTTGAGAGAGACCATCTTCACCCTACACCTCCTACGGATTGATAAACCTTAGGTCATCCACTTGAGGGAAATTTGCTACTGTCCTACAAACCTGTGCACTTGCAGGCCCAACAACGTCTACAAGAAGAAGGTTGTGTAGTAGACATCACTCTATTAAACGAGCGCCCGCAGAACTTCCTGAAAATAGTGCTCGATAGGTACTCGGCTTCCGTCCGAATCTTGGGTTGCAACATCGGTGGGCTTCATCTCTGCCCAGTATGTCTTGACACGGGCAAGAGCCATCCGAGCACCCTCTATGCATGCCGACCTCCTCATTGCATTGATATGCGGCACCGCACCAAGGAACCACTGCACCAAGCCAAATAACTCTTTGGCTCAGGGCTCTTCGGCCACAAAAGACTCACGATATCCTTCATTGCAAGTCCGGATAACCAATTCAGCTCCGCCCATTCGGCCAAGCGATCGGTTAATAGAAGTGGGCGCTCTGGATTATGGAACTGCGACCAAAAAACCTTTCCCATTTCGTGATCCTCTTGATCTTGGAAGTGTTCGGCCGCGTCCGCCGCACTTGCCGCCAAGTCCAGATAAGCATCTTCCGCACTCCACAGCCGGTCCAACTGAGCATAATTAGGGTCCAGGAATTTCCTCCGTAGCAGAAAGGGCTTTCCAGCCGCGATATCTCCGGCCTGACGCAGCTCCTCCTTCATAGCTCTCATCGCAGAGCGAGCATCCTTGGCCTCGGCAGTGGCCTTCTTTAGGTCCTCTCGTACCGCCCGATCTTCCTATTCAAGAAGCTTGCAGCGGTCGGCAGCATTCTTCAACTCCACGGCCATCTCGGCCATCTCCTTCTTGCTTCGGCAGTGAGCAGCCTGTTCGGCTTTTAGCTCTTCGACCGCCTTTAAGGCAGCCGCGTCACTCTTTCTGGCCTGCTCCTTGGCTTGGGCGAGCTCCGCCCGCAGGTTCTCCATGGCAGCGACACCATCTGTGTCAAGCATACTGGTTGTAAGGCACGGGCGTCAAGCTCCCTTACCAGGTGTCCGCGGGGAAATTGCATACCTTGTGACTCATCAAGTCGCCTATTGACAAGCACGATGTCGACATCCGCCACGTCAAGTTGCCGCTTTAGTTCGGCAAATTCATCAGTCCGGCCAGCCACCGGACCCTTCGCCACCTGCATAGGAAGGGCGACACATTATACTTGGGATTATGATGCTCGGCGCGCTGTCATTTGTGACAACACACCGAGCCTCAGGGGCTACTATCTACACAGGGCGCATTTTTTATGCGGAACTGTCAGAAGGTACATCATTTTTGCATACCTCCAAACATGTCAGTAAACTTCTGACGGCTTCATGCAATCCGCTCTCAGCGGATGAAATCCTTTCAATCACCGTACCCATTAATGCATGGTGATCTTCTGAGATAGATGCTCGCCCGAGCAGTTCCTTCAGCTCCTCCGACCGAACACCAGGTGGTGCAGGACTCGTCCGATGGCCTTTTTCGAAGGCCGGACGCGGAGGGCTTTGAGGGGAAATATGACTGCCTTCCGGACCCGCCAGACTCGGAGAAACCCTCCACGACGACACCTCAGGGTCGCCCGCCTCGCACAACGGTACGACAGGGGGAGGCGTTTCGCTCTCTATCATCTCCGGACGAAGATCCCCCGAAGATGAGCTCTGTTGAGAAGGGCTGAGATCCGAACTACAAGGTAAAACTCTGGTTATCTTCATCAGAAATAGGGCAGGGATATCCTTTATTTTAATAAAAACTCCCCTTTCTACTTACGGCTTGGTGGAGGGCTGATCCCCTTGGGGGCATAATATGGCCGAGACATCTCTCGGCGCCGGACCCTCTGATGAAGATTTCTTCCACCGCTTTGAGACCATGATCAGCGGGTCTTCAGAGGTGGCCCTCTTCGTCCCTTGGATGGAGGGATTCTCGATCCCTCCTTTCCTGGAAGCCTCCTTCGCGGAGGCGGTAGCTTCCTTGTTCCCCCCTTCACCTTCTTCTGAAGGCGCAACCTCCAGCATCCTGGTTAACACGGGATCCGGCGAGGTCTCAGGGAGGGGGGCCAGACACCTGATTAACTTTGCTTTCTCTATCCACTCCTGTTCAAGGGACAACACTTTTAAAGGGCAAGTTTGTGATAAATATAGGATAGCGTGTCTGGGTACAGGGCTACTTACTTGAGTATCCGGGCGATTGCAGCTTAGACCTGCGTCCTCGGTCAATTCCAGACACATCGCTTGTGATCCGAAGAAAAGCTTGTACATCTCCACGGGCGTCGCGCCCATAAAATGTTGGAGAGCTCGTGGTCCCTCCGGGTTAAATTCCCACAAGCGGAGGGGACGACGTCTGCAAGGCAGGATGCGACGAATCAGCATGACCTGCTCTACTACGACTAGAGTGATCTCTCTCTCTAAGAGATCTTGAATGTGGCCCTGCAGCAAGGGCACGTCCTTGGACGGCCCCCAGTCAAACCCTATATTGACCCATGATGCCAGCCGCGGTGGAGGACCTGAGCGAAAGGCAAGTGGCACCACCCATTTGGTGCCCCTGGGAGCTGTGATATAAAACAACTCTTGTTGCCATAAACTGAGTTCCTCTTGAAAAGAGCCCTCAGGCCACGGAGCATCAACATTCTTGCTTATAACAGCCCCTCCGCACTCTGCCTGTTGCCCCTTGATCATCTTTGGCTCCACTTTGAAGGTCTTGAGCCACAATCCAAAGTGAGGGGTAATGCGGAGGAAGGCTTCGCACACGACAATGAACGATGAGATGTGGAGGATGGACTCCGGATCCAAGTCGTGAAATTCTAACCCATAGTAAAACATGAGCCCCCTCACGAAGGGGTCCGTCGGGAAGCTTAGCCCTCGAAGGAAGTGAGGCGCAAACACCATGCTTTCACCAGGCTTGGGAGTGGGAATAACCTGCCCTTGGGCAGGCAGCCTATGCGAAATTTCGCCGGTTAAATACCTGGCATCTCTTAGCTTTAGCACGTCTTCTTCCGTAACGGAGGAAGGCATCCACCGGCCTTGCAGGTCGGAGCCGGACATCATCGAAGGTCCGAAGCGCCTGAATCTGGAGCTTTGGGTGTTGGAACTTGAGGCGAGGGGTGGATTCGATTGAGATTGAAAGAAGGGAGTGGAGCCTTGGTCTCTTTATAAAGAGGTTGAATACCAAGAGCCTCCCCCGTGACCGTTCGGGACTCGCCTTCGATAGAGGAGACGTGCCAACGTGCATGGTTGGGTTACCCACGCCCGTATTGATGAGAATCCCGGAATAAGGGGACATGATCTCTGATTTGACAAGACGTGCCAAGGAAACCGCCTCGCTAAACGCGCTGAGGTGGAACAGTAAAATGATTCGAATAAAGGCTTGGCCGTGGTGTGATGTCACGCCACGGAATACGTCAGCAGATTGAGTTTGTGTAAATATTTTTCTCTCTACGGTGGTATGTGGAACTTATTTTGTAGAGCCGGACACTGTCCTTGTGTTCAAAATCTTCTATGAAGTATTCGGAGGAGGAACCCACCTTGCAATGCCGAAGACAATATGCGCGCCGGACTCATCGTCATTGAAGCCTAGTTCAGGGGCTACTGAGGGAGTCCCGGACTAGGGGGTGTCCGGATAGCCGAACTATCATCTTCGGCCGGACTCCTGGACTATGAAGATACAAGATTGAAGACTTCGTCCCATGTCCGGATGGGACTTTCCTTGGTGTGGAAGGCAAGCTTGGCGATACGGATATGTAGATCTCCTACCATTATAACTGACTCTGTGTAACCCTAACCCTCTTCGGTGCCTATATAAACCAGAGGGTTTTAGTCCGTAGGACGAACAACAATCATACCATAGGCTAGCTTCTAGGGTTTAGCCTCTCTGATCTTGTGGTAGATCTACTCTTGTACTACCCATATCATCAATATCAATCAAGTAGGAGTAGGGCTTTACCTCCATCGAGAGGGCCCGAACCTGGGTAAAAACATCGTGTCCCTTGTCTCCTGTTACCATCCTCCTAGACGCACAGTTCGGGACCCCCTACCCGAGATCCGCCGGTTTTGACACCGACAGCGCTCCTTCTACCCTTTTGCCTTCTTGTTCCATTTCTTGAGGAGAGGGACAAGAAAGGGATTACGGGCACCTTATCTTTTTCTAGCTTGTAAGCCTAAGGGCCTTAGTTAGATTTGAAACTAGTAACCTCTCTGTTCATGTTTACATTCCGTATGAACTGTACCTGTATGGAACATATTAATGAAAAAAGGGCTTGCCGGGTCTTGGGTGTGTGAGCAAAGCCCATACCAAGAAACAAATCCTTGTTATTTTCAACATAAACACCGTTGGCCGGCAGCAGGCCTTGCCGCTCCCCTACTCCGTTCGACCATACTCACGCCTTTGGCGGAGGTAGGGATGAAGTAGGGGTGGACCCTACGCTTGCTTCCTTGCCGCCGCGGCTACAACCAGATTCCGAACCAAGAAGAAGTTCTTGGGTGGTAGTAACGAATGGAGCACGGCAGTCTCGGAATAGAACGAGGTTTCATACGTCCTAATCTTTATACAAAAATGCATAACAGGAGATAAGGAAGCTTATCTGGATCTGCAGCCCCCGGCAACCCTAGCTTGCCGTGGGTGGGCCTTTGTGTCTTCATCTCCCGGCAAGCTTGGCTTGCCGGGGTCGGAGCGCCGGCTTGTCTCTTCCTTCCCCTTAGCTTGGCGGAAACACTTATGTAACCTATAAACCAAAGAGGATGGACAGGAACAAAGAGACGCAAACTTGACCTCTATGCTAGGGGTTAGTCGCTGCTAAGCACTATTAACCCTAACCGAGGGAGAGACTCAATCTAGCATGCATGCTATAACTTAGGGCGCTAGCTCTTCGTTTATTTATGCTCAGGGTCTGCGCCTAGATTTGTACAGAGGGTTACATGCCTTGCCGGCAAGGCTTGTACAAAAGGTGGCCTGCCGGGGGGCCCGGTAGCCGCGCCTTATGGGTAAAACTTGCGAAGATGCTCGATGTTCCAGGATTTGCTCACTAGAATGACATCTTCGGTCTCTAGGTGGATTGCGCGAGGCCTGGTGACTTGTGTTACCTGATAAGGGCCTTCCCACTTCAGCGTCAGCTTGTTGGAATTCTTGGCCGACTGAACGCGCCGAAGAGCAAGGTCGCCTTCCTCAAAGCTTCGGGGATGAACCTTGCGGCTATGGTAGCGGCGCAAGGCTTGCTGGTAGCATGCTGCTCTCACAGCCGCCCGAAGACAATCTTCCTCGAGGAGAGTTGCGTCATCTTGCTGCAATCGCTCTTGCTCAATCTCATCATAAGCGAGCACTCGAGGTGACCCGTATATGAGTTCCATGGGGAGAACTGCTTCTGCCCCATAAACCAGCGCAAAGGGTGTCTGGATGATGGCTCGATTTGGCGTTGTTCTAATCGACCAAAGAACCGCCGAAAACTCATCAATCCAGCGCCTCCCGCTCTTGTGCAACCTGTCAAAAGTCTTCGTCCTCAGGCCACGTAGCACTTCAGCATTTGCCCTCTCTGCTTGGCCGTTGCTCCGTGGGTGTGCCACGGAAGCAAAACAGACCTTGATGCCTAGGTCTTCAATATACTGCATGAAGGTGTGGCTTGTGAACTGCATGCCGTTGTCAGTGATGATTCTGTTCGGCACACCAAAGAGGCAAACTAGCCACTTGAAGAATTTGACGGTTGACAGTGCGGTCACCTTCCTCACTGCTTCCACCTCCGGTCACTTTGTGAACTTGTCGATTGCAATGTACAAGTACTCAAAGCCCCCGACGGCGCGGGGAAAAGGGCCCAGTATGTCTAGCCCCTAGACCGAGAATGGCCAGGAGAGAGGGATTGTCTGCAAGGCTTGAGCTGGCTGATGAAGCTTCCTCAAATGGAATTGGCACGCTTCACACTTGGTTACTAGTGCTGTCGCATCCTGGAGGGCAGTGGGCCAGAAGAAATCTTGCCGGAAAGCCTTGCCGGCAAGGGCCATTGACCCTATGTGGGAGCCACATATGCCTCCATGTATCTCCGCCAACAGCTCTAGTCCTTCCTCCCGGGAGATGCACTTCAATTTCACTCCATTCGGTCTTTTTCTGTATAGAACATTGTCGACGAACTGGTACAGAGCAGACCGGCAGGCTACTTTTCTGCTTCTTCTTGCTCCTCAGGAAGCTCCCATATTTGGAGGAATCGAACGGTATGTTGCGCCCATGCTGGAGCCTGTGGCTCGACGACAAGGACCAAAGGCATTTCTTTCCGCCTTGGGAACGGTTGCCTCCATGGCAAGGGCTTGGTGCCCCGCCGGAGTCGGTTGTCCCACGGCAGGCTCGGTATCCATGGCAACTCCTTCGCCGGTGGCTCCTGGGAGCTCGGTAGGGAAGTACTTGTCGGGGCCGGACTTCCTTCGCTTATTCTACTCTGTTGATGGCTCAACGGATGGTTGAGTTAACCGAAGCACAAAGGTACCTGGTTCCACAGGTAGCTTGAGGGCAGCGCGCTTTGACAGGTAGTCGGTGACGTCGTTCTCCACTCGGGAGACATGCTCTGCCTGTATGCCGTCAAAGCGCTCCTCCAGTTTCCTCACTTACTCCACGTAGGCTTCCATCAACGGGCTCTGATAGTCGTTGTTGATCTGCCTGACGACAAGCTGCAAATCGCCCCTGACGATGAGCTTCTTGACTCCGAGGTCTGCGGCGATCTTGAGACCGGCAAGCAATCCCTCGTACTCAGCAGTGTTGTTTGTCGACATCTCCCTGGGAAAGTGCATTTGGATCTGAGGTGCTCTCCGGTGGGTGCGACAAGCAACACACCAGCACCGACGCCTTGTAGCGAGAAAGCCCCATAAAAATACATAATCTGGTTGCGACTCATTTCCTTGCCAGGGAGAGTGGTCTCCTGGATCTCTTCGTCGGGCGTCGAGGTCCATTCAGCAATGAACTCCGCCAAGACAATGCTCTGAATTGTCGAGGTGCTTTCGAACTTCAAACCAAAACTTGACAGCTCCAATGCCCATTCCACAATCCTCCCTGTCGCATCTGGGTTATACAGTATCAGTTGCAATGGAAGGCCGGTGACAACGGTGATCTCGTGTGCTTGGAAGTAATGACACAGCTTCCTCGAGGCCATAAGGAGGCTGAAGAGCAATTTCTGCACACCGGAGTACCTTGACCTAGCCGCCTGCAAGAGGGAGCTATAAAGTAATCTAGGTGCTACACCATCTTCTTCTTCTGCACCACTTCACCTAGTCGCGCGGGTCATGTCGGACTAGTGTCAGTCCTTGCCGGGGGCTCAGTCTTGCCGGGACCAAGTGAGGGTGTCCTGGATTAGGGGGTATCCCGATAGCCGGACTGTATACAACATCCGGACTATTGAAGCGTGAAGATACAAGACTCAAGACTTCGGCCCGTGTTCGGATGGGACTCTCCTTGGCGTAGAAGGCAAGCTTGGCGATCTGGATATTGTGTTTCCTTCCTTGTAACCGACTCCATGTAAACCCTAGCCCTCTCCGGTGTCTATATAAACCGGAGAGGTTGGTCCTTAGAAGGCCGATCACAATTACAATCATACCATCATAGGCTAGCTCTTAGGGTTAGCCTCTACGATCTTGTGGTAGATCTACTCTTGTACTACCCATATCTTCAATATTAATCAAGTAGGAAGTAGGGTTTTACCTCCATCGAGAGGGCCCGAACCTGGGTAAACATCTGTGTGCCTTGCTTCCTGTTACCATCAGCCTTGACGCACAGATCGGGACCCCCTACCCGAGATCCGCCGGTTTTGACACCGACATTGGTGCTTCCATTGAGAGTTCCTCTGTGTCGTCGCTGCAGGGCTTGATGTCACCTTCAAACGTCAACAACACGGTCCAGGGGGAGACTTTCCTCCCCGGACAGACTTTTGTGTTCGGCGGCTTTGCCCTGCGGGCCAATTCGCTTGGCCATCTCGAGCAGATCGGTAGCTACGCCCCTGTCCATCAGATCAGGTTCGGAAGCCTGAACTACACGGCAGACATTCGCGGAGACTTGATCTTCGACGGATTCAAGCCTATGCCAGGAGCACCAGACAGTCACGACAGGCATGGCTTAGACCTGCTATCGGACAACTCTTGGGATATCGCCCCTGCAGTAGCCTCGGACTCAAATCTGGAGCAAGCTGCGTTGCCCAAGGATGGAGGGATGGACCCCGCCCCGCAGGCCGTACTCTCATCGGCGGTGGAGCCGAACACGGGCCTCACTTCAGAGGAGGCCTGTGACTCCGGACCCCCGGACTCGTATCCGGTTGTAGGTTCTTATTCGCGCACTCCTGAGCCAGTCGAGCCAGGTTGGGCTCCGGTAATGGAGTTCACCGTTGCGGACATCTTCCAGCACTCGCCCTTTCGCGACATGCTGAACTCATTAAAAACTCTCTCTTTGACAGAGAATTTCGAGCCGAACTATGTCCGGCTTGAGTGGGAAGCAGACGACGAAGAAATTCGTTACCCACCCACCACCCACTTCATAGCCATGGTTGATGATTTAACCGACGCGCTTGACTTTGACTATGAAGGCATCGACGGTATGGATGACGATGCAGGAGAAGATTCAGAATCTACGGGGTGCCGGACTTCCGCCTCGTCATACGACATATACATGGTGGATACGCCCAAGGAGGACGATGCTGACAATCCGGAAGATAAAACCCCCGGGCAAAAGCCAAAGCGACGGCGCAGACGCCGTTCCAAGTCCAGCAATAGTAAAAATAGCAGTATGAGCGCCAGAAGGATCGATACTCCGGTCAACCCTGAAGGCAACAATGACCATACGGAACCAGCGATGGAGCAGGACGAGCCAGGTCACATCGAACACAGTTCGGTGCAGATGCCCGAAGACAATGATCCAAAGGGACGAGTTCATCAAACCGGCCCAGGACAAGAAGACAGTCTAGACGATGATGCATTCATCATTCCGGAAGAACGCATGGAATGAGATAACCTCCACAGAAAGCTTATGGCCACAGCAAGAAGTCTAAAGAAGGCCAGACGTACCACTTCATAACCACAACAAAGCAGCTACCGACGCCGCGCACAATCTACGTGAGCACCTGGATAAGAAAGCTGGCGCAGCTAGGTCCATCTACGGATCTAAAGGACACACCCCGGCAAGGGACTGTAGTCATCAAAACAATTATGCCAATCAAATACAAGTTCGGAATAAACACCGGACACAACAACAGCCGACAGCATGCCACATCACGTCCAGATACAGAGGGGCTGCTCACCCCCTGTGCTTTACCGAAGAGGTACTAGACCATTAATTCCCACAGGGCTTTAAACCTATGAACATAGAGGCATATGACGGAACGACAGACCCAGGGGTCTGGATCGAGGACTTTATCCTACATATACATATGGCTCGCGGGGATGACCTCCATGCCATCAAATACCTTCCCCTCAAACTAAAGGGACCAGCTAGACACTAGTTGAAAAGCCTCCCTGAACATCAATTGGGAGTTGGGAGGAACTCGAGGACGCTTTCAGGGCGAATTTTCAAGGGACTTATGTTCGGCCTCCGGATGCTGACGATTTAAGTCACATAATCCAACAGCCCGAAGAGTCCATCCGCAAGCTTTGGAATAGATTCCTCACTAAGAAGAATCATATTGTCGATTATCTGGATGCCGAAGCCTTAGCGGCATTCAAACACAGCATCCATGACGAGTGGCTCGCCAGACACCTCGGCCAAGAAAAGCCAAGGACAATGGCAGCCCTAACAAGCCTTATGACCCGCTTTTGCATGGGTGAAGATAGCTGGCTAGCCCGTAAAGGCACCAGCGACCCCAGCACATCCGAAATAAGAGATGGCAACGGGAAGCCACGGCATAATAAAAACAAATGTCAGAACAAGGAAGAGAGCTCGGATAACACAACGATTAATGTTGGATTCAGGGGCTCTCGACCTAATCAGCAAAATAAGCCATCTAAAGGCAGTAAAGAGGGACCGTCCGGTCTGAACAGAGTCCTGGACAGACTGTGCCAAATTCATGGCACCCCTGACAAACCTGCGAACCACACGCACAGAGAGTGCTGGGTCTTCAAGCAGGCCGGCAAACTAAATGCCGAACACAAGGGAAGGGAAACACCAAGTGAAGACGAGGATGAACCTCGCCAGCCGAACACTGGGGGACAGAAAAAATTCCCGCCAGAGGTTAAAACAGTGAACATGATCCACGCGACTTACATCCTTGAGAAGGCAAGAACGCGCGCATAGAGACGCGCGCAATATAGAGCCCATCACACCCACACCTAACTACTGGATGTCTTATCTGATCACCAATGATCACCTAGACGGCCGAACTAGTATTCGGCGCGAAGGATCAGATGCCTTGGTGCTTGACCCAATAATCGACGGATACCATCTCACCCACGTCCTCATGGACGGTGGCAGCAGTCTCAATCTAATATATGAGGACACTATCCGCAGGATGGGGATAGACCCATCCAGAATTAGTAAAAGCAACACCACCTTTGAAGGGGTGATACCAGGCGTTGAAGCCTACAGCAGGGGCTCCGTCATATTGGAGGTAACATTCAGCTCTCCAGGCAACTCCAGAAGCGAAGAACTACTCTTCACCACCGCACCCTTCCAAAGCAACTATCACGCATTGCTTGGAAGAATGGCCTTCGCCCACTTCAACGCATTACCGCACTATGGCTATCTTACACTCAAGATGACTGGTCCACATGGCGTCATCACTGTCAGCGGAATAACAGAGCGCTCTTCACGCGCAGAGGAACACACGACGGCCCTAGCGGCCGGACTATAAGCGACCTCCAATAAAAAGAACATGACTAGTCGTTAAGACCACAGACACGGTTAGACGAGTCCGGTAGCCCAGATCGAACCAGGGCACCGTATATGTAATCCCATAGCGGATACCAGGGGCTATAAATACTTAATAAAACCCCACACTTGGCTCAACCTTATTGGCAGGCCAACATCTTACACTTTTACTATCCATCGCATACTTACGTTGTACTCTCCTATGAGTTTTCTTTTTCCACAGACAACGTTCGCGTGATACCCTTCCAGGATACGGCACAACGGAGACAAAGGCACAGACGTGCAGCAGGGCCCCGTTCAACAGGTTTATTTTTAGATTAAGCCCCTGTGTAAACCTTTTCTATTGCCTCTTGTTGTTTAACCATCCCATGGGTTCCATACCCACAGAGGATACTGTCGTTATTGGCATTTCGCCACGACAGACTTACGCACGTACCTGGAAACACAGGGTTTATAATGAATGGGCATTCTTGAGCCCATCATCTGTTATAAAGTCCAAATACCTTCGGGAGTGTTTGGCGTCACGAGTTTGGCCTTATATGCATCAGGTCCGAATCATGTCTTTTGTCAAATGTTGGGTTTGCCCGGATCCTGGGTTTGCCGCCTTGCGTTCCGTTATTATCGGCTAAGGTGGCCAAAGGAGAATTACTGCGATTGTGCCCTGGTTATTCCGGATGAGCACCGCAGTAGAGAAAGCCGAAAGCTGACTGTCATGATACAGCGAGAGACTGATCAACCACTCGAAGACTCACCGGAATCTTTAGGATTCCTCTGCATTAAAGAAGGGCCGTTCCCCGGTCATGTATGTACGCGCCCGTATTCGGATGCACGCGAAGGTACCAGGGGCTACATAGTAGCCCCAACTTTAGACTCCCATGGCTAAGCGAAAGTGTTACAGCTATATAGTCCGGTTACCTAGTTCGACGTGCGATCACCTCCTTAATGGACCAAGACGTTGGATCAAGTGTGATTAAGCATATTTTTCGCGAACACCCCCGCATTGTATGCGTGGGGGCTGAAGCCAACGACTGCTAACTTTTGGATTACATATATATCTATATATATAAACGGCCGCACAGGGGACGCAATCATATTTTCAGGCAAACAGTATAAATTTAGCCTTGTAATCAAAATAAACATTGTTTTTACAATGATTCGATTCATCCCTCGAACAAGACATTCTTCGAGCACTGCGCCTCTATTAGGCGGGCACCCTCTGTGACCTGCGCCAAGTAGTGCTCGGCCGGATATTGGCCCCCCACCGGATCCTGGCTCGCTATAATGGTGGCCTCCATATCTGTCCAATAGGCTTTAACGCGGGAAAGGGCCATCCGCGCACCCTCTATGCACGCCGACCTTCTCATGGCATCGATCCGAGGCACGAATCCAAGGAATTGCTGCACCAAACCAAAGTAACTGTCCGTCTTAGGCCCCTTCGGCCAAAGATGGTCTATTACAGACCGCATTGCAAGCCCGGACAGCCTGTGAAGCTCCGCTACAGCAGTCATCTTGTCACTTAACGGCAGCGGGCGAGTGGGAGCATTGAGTTGCGACCAGAAAAGCTTCTCCACTTCCTTATCATCTTGATCTTTGAAGAACCCGGCAGCGTCAGTCGTACTCTTCGCCAAATTCGCATATGCATTCGCAGGACTCCAGCGTCCATCTAGGGGAGCGTACTTTGGATCGAAAAACTTCGTCCGCAGCAAATAGGAGCCCCCAGACGCGATTTTACCGCCTGTTGAAGCTCCTCCCGCGCACCCCTGAGCTCGGTCCGTATTTCCTTGGTGGCATTAAGTGCCTTGTTCAAGTCGGGCGAATTATCCTCATGCTCCTTTTTAAGGAGCTCATACCGGTCAGCGGCATTTTTTAACTCAACAGCCATTCCGGCTATCTTTTCCTTGCTTCGGCAATGAGCAGCCTGTTCGGCCCTCAATTCCTCGGCCGCCTTTAGGGCAGCCGCATTGCTCACCCGAGCTTGTTCCTTGGCTTGAGCAAGTTCTGCCCTCAGGGCCTCCACGACAGCAGCACCATCTGCAGTCCAAACATATTACATTAATATCATGCCACCTTCATATTTTCCTATACAAGCGAATGCAGGACACATACCTTGTGATTTGTCCAGCCGCTCATTCACCAGCGTGATATCGGCATCAATCGATCCAATTTGCCTCGTTAGTTCGGCAACTTCAACGGACTGGCTGGTGTCCGGACCCACAGGTACCTGCACATATTTACAGCACAATCATTGGTTTATGATCCCCCGTTTGCCGCCAAAGGGGGACCAGAGTCTCAGAGGCTACTATCTATATGGAGCACACCTAGCGCGTGCCTCACAGCCAAAGAAATAGTGTATTCTTCATTACATGCCTCAAAGCCTCTGAGCAGGCTTGTGAATGTTTCGTTCAAACCGCTTGTAGCGGATGAAATCTTCTTGAGCACGGCGCTCATTAATGAGCGGTGCTCCTCCGAGAGCGCAGCTCGCTCCAGTAAGCCTGTCAGTACGTCCGGCCGGACATTGAACTATGCTGGACCCTTCCCATCGCCCCTCGTGTGAGCAAAACGCTCCGGACTCAGGGTGGCTGACGTATTGGCTTCCGGCTTCGGCAGATCCGGACTCCTCCGTGACGGCACCTCGGTGTTGCCCGCTTCATGAGTCGCAGAGGCGGGTGGGGTCTCACTCTCCATCATCTCCGGAGGAAGGTCCCCTGAAGACGAACCCTGTTGAGAAGAGCTGCTAGCCGGACTGCAAAAAAGTTGAATCCTGGTTATTAATCTAGGAGAAACACAGTACCTTCGGACTGTAGATTGACTTACAACTCGGTGGAGGGTTGGCCCGTTGGTGGGCACGACGCGGTGAGGCTGCCAGTCGGGGCAAGGCCCCCTGGGGATGCCTTTTCCCCTGGTTTGGGCATCTCCGCCTCCAAGTCTTTGGAGGCAGCCCTCTTCTTCCCGCGTGGGGAGGAGGCCTTAGCCTCCCTTTCCCGACTATCCTCCTGAGGGGAGGTAACAATTCCCCCGGTTCGGATGCGTAGCGTGTGGAGTTCGGTTTCTTTGTTCTTCCCCTTGTCTTTCCCCGAGGGCATTCTGCTGAGTACCCGGTCAAGCATCTTGGCCATGGTGGGACCAGGCGAACCTTCGGGAAGTGGGGCCGGACACCTGATTCTCTCCGCCTTGCTAAGCCATTCCTGGCCACGGATGATTTTCAGAATAAACAATTATGACAAATTCAAAACAAGGTGTCCGGTGTCAAGGCTACTTACTTGGGTATCTAGGCGATTGCAGCTTAGGCCCACATCCTCGGTGGTGTCCGGACACTCTACTTTCTGTCTAAAGAATGTTTTGCACATCCCTTCGAGCTTCAAGCCGGAGAAGTGCTTGACAGTCTGCGGACCCTTCGGATTGAACTCCCACATCCGGAGAGGCCGGCGTTGGCACGGCAACATCCGTCGGATTAACATCACTTGCATTATGCTGACAAGGTTAATGCCCCTCTCAAGAAGCTCTTGAATGTGGTTCTGCAGCACTGGTACATCACCAGCGGGCCCCCAATTCCGTCCCACGGTGGTCCAAGACGCTAGTTGTGACGGAGGGCCCGAGCGGAACTTAGGAGCATCCACCCACTTTGTGCCTCGGGGAGCCGTGACATAGAACCACCTTCGTTGCCATACATCAGATACTTCTGGGAAAGAACCCTCTGGCCATGGGGCATCGGCGTTCCTGCTTATTACGGCACCTCCGCACTCAACATGTCGCCCCTCGATCATCTTCGGCTTCACATTGAAGGTCTTGAGCCATAAGCCGAAGTGTGGGGTGACGTGGAGAAAAGCCTCGCACACGATAATGAACGACGAGATATGGAGGATAGCGTCTGGAGCCAGATCATGAAAATACAACCCATAGTAGAACATGAGCCCCCTCACGAAGGGATCGAGGGTGAAGCCCAAGCCGCGGAGGAAGTGAGGTACAAACACGGCGCATTCATTGGGCTCTGGTGTAGGGATGACCTGCCCTGGAGCGGGAAGCCTGTGCTGGATGTCGGCGGTCAAGTATGCGACCTCCCTAAGCTTCGCAATGTCTTCCTTTTGAATCGAGGAGGCCACCCACCGGCCTTGAGGGTCAGATCCGGACATATTGGAGGATCTGGGGGTTGGAGCTTAGGTTTTAGGTGTTAGAGCTCGAGGTGCGAGAAGGCGCGAGGAAGGTGGAACAGAGGCATAGGCCTCGACCCCTTTATAAAGAGGGTGAATATCAAGAGTCCTCGGTGTGACCGTTTGAGACTTATCTAAAAACAGATTGAGTTATACCGACGGCCGTCGTGGGGTCACGCACGCCCATATTAATGGAAAATCCCATAATAAGAGGAACACGATCTCTGCCTCGACGGGACGTGCCAATAAAACCGCCTTGTAACGCGAGTTGAGGTGGGGTAAGAAACGCCGGTTCGCGTTGGACCAGGCCAGGATGAAAGGGCACGACGCCCGAAGATTGCCAACGGATCAGGTTTATGATATGTGAAGATCATCTCGCAGATCCGGACACGGTCTATGTGTTCGATATTGTTGGGGAACGTTGCAGAAAACAAAAATTTTCCTACTCGTTTCACCAAGATCATCTAGGAGTTCATCTAGCAATGAGTGATTAGATGCATCTACATACCTTTGTAGATCGCGAGCGGAAGCGTTCAAAGAACGGGGATGAAGTAGTCGAACACGACGTGATCCAAATCACCGATGACCAGCGCCGAACGGACGGCACCTCCGCGTTCAACACACGTACGGAACAGCCACGTCTCCTCCTTATTGATCCAGCAAGGGATGGAGGAGAGGTTGAGGGAGATGGCACCAGCAGCAGCACGACGGCGTGGTGTTGATGGAGCTGCAGTACTCCGGCAGAGCTTCGCTAAGCACTATGGAGGTGGAGGAGGTGTTGGGGAGGGAGAAGGAGGCAACCAAAGGCCAGGGCGTTCAGGTATGAAGTCCCTCCTCTCCCCCACTATATATAGGGGGCCAAGGGGGGGTGGTGCGCAGCCTAGGAGATCCAATCTCCTATGGCCGGCGGCCAAGGGGAGGTTTCCCTCCCCCCCAAGGCACCTAGGAGGTGCCTTACCCTCCTAGGACTCTTGCCCCCTTAAACCCTAGGCGCATGGGCCTATGTGGGGCTGGTGCCCTTGGCCCATTAGGCCAAGGCGCACCCCCTTACAGCCCATGTGGCCCCCCGGGACAGGTGGACCCACCCGGTGGACCCCCGGGACCCTTCCGGTGGTCCCGGTACAATACCGATAACCCCGAAACTTGTCCCGATGCCCGAAACAGGACTTCCCATATATAAATCTTTACCTCCGGACCATTCCGGAACTCCTCGTGACGTCCGGGATCTCATCCGGGACTCCGAACAACATTCGGGTTACTGCATATACATATCCCTACAACCCTAGCGTAACCGAACCTTAAGTGTGTAGACCCTACGGGTTCGGGAGACAAGCAGACATGACCGAGACGACTCTCCGGTCAATAACCAACAGCGGGATCTGGATACCCATGTTGGCTCCCACATGCTCCACGATGATCTCATCGGATGAACCACGATGTCGAGGATTCAATCAACCCCGTACGCTATTCCCTTTGTCTATCGATATGTTACTTGCCCGAGATTCGATCGTCGGTATCCCAATACCTCGTTCAATCTCGTTACCGGCAAGTCACTTTACTCGTACCGTAATGCATGATCCCGTGACCAGACACTTGGTCACTCTGAGCTCATTATGATGATGCATTACCGAGTGGGCCCAGTGATACCTCTCCGTCATACGGAGTGACAAATCCCAGTCTTGATCCATGTCACCCAACAGACACTTTCGGAGATACCCGTAGTCTACCTTTATAGTCACCCAGTTACGTTGTGACGTTTGGCATACCCAAAGCACTCCTACGGTATCCGGGAGTTACACGATCTCATGGTCTAAGGAAAAGATACTTGACATTGGAAAACTCTAGCAAACGAACTATACGATCTTGTGCTATGTTTAGGATTGGGTCTTGTCCATCACATCATTCTCCTAATGATGTGATCTCGTTATCAATGACATCCAGTGTCCATAGTCAGGAAACCATGACTATCTGTTGATCAACGAGCTAGTCAACTAGAGGCTCACTAGGGACATGTTGGTGTCTGTTATTCACACATGTATTACGATTTCCGGATAACACAATTATAGCATGAATAAAGACAATTATCATGAACAAGGAAATATAATAATAATGCTTTTATTATTGCCTCTAGGGCATATTTCCAACAGTCTCCCACTTGCACTAGAGTCAATAATCTAGTTACATTGTGATGAATCGAACACCCATGGAATTCTGGTGTTGATCATGTTTTGCTCTAGGGAGAGGTTTAGTCAACGGATCTGCTACATTCAGGTCCGTATGTACTTTACAAATCTCTATGTCTCCATCTTGAACATTTTCACGAATGGAGTTGAAGCGACGCTTGATGTGCCTTGTCTTCTTGTGAAACCTGGGCTCCTTGGCAAGTGCAATAGCTCCAGTGTTGTCACAGAAGAGCTTGATCGGCCCCGACGCATTGGGTATGACTCCTAGGTCGGTGATGAACTCCTTCACCCATATTGCTTCATGTGCTGCCTCCGAGGCTGCCATGTACTCCGCTTCACATGTAGATCCCGCCACGACGCTTTGCTTGCAACTGCACCAGCTTACTGCCCCACCATTCAAAATATACACGTATCCGGTTTGTGACTTAGAGTCATCCAGATCTGTGTCGAAGCTAGCGTCGACGTAACCCTTTACGACGAGCTCTTCGTCACCTCCATAAACGAGAAACATTTCCTTAGTCCTTTTCAGGTACTTCAGGATATTCTTGACCGCTGTCCAGTGTTCCTTGCCGGGATTACTTTGGTACCTTCCTACCAAACTGACGGCAAGGTTTAACATCAGGTCTGGTACACAGCATGGCATACATAATAGAACCTATGGCTGAGGCATAGGGGATGACGCTCATCTCTTCTATATCTTCTGCCGTGGTCGGACATTGAGCTGAGCTCAATTTCACACCTTGTAACACAGGCAAGAACCCCTTCTTGGATTGATCCATATTGAACTTCTTCAATATCTTATCAAGGTATGTGCTTTGTGAAAGACCTATGAGGCGTCTCGATCTATCTCTATAGATTTTGATGCCTAATATATAAGCAGCTTCTCCAAGGTCCTTCATTGAAAAACTTTTATTCAAGTAGGCCTTGATGCTGTCCAAGAGTTCTATATCATTTCCCATCAAAAGTATGTCATCTACATATAATATGAGAAATGCTACAGAGCTCCCACTCACTTTCTTGTAAACGCAGGCTTCTCCATAAGTCTGTGTAAACCCAAACGCTTTGATCATCTCATCAAAGCGAATGTTCCAACTCCGAGATGCTTGCACCAGCCCATAAATCGAGCGTTGGAGCTTGCACACTTTGTCAGCATTCTTAGGATCGACAAAACCTTCCGGCTGCATCATATACAATTCTTCCTTAAGGAAACCATTAAGGAATGCCGTTTTGACGTCCATTTGCCATATTTCGTAATCATAGAATGCGGCAATTGCTAACATGATTCGGACGGACTTCAGCTTCGCTACCGGTGAGAAAGTCTCATCGTAGTCAACCCCTTGAACTTGTCGATAACCCTTAGCGACAAGCCGAGCTTTATAGATGGTCACATTACCATCCGCGTCTGTCTTCTTCTTAAAGATCCATTTATTTTCTATGGCTCGCCGTTCAACGGGCAAGTCAGTCAAAGTCCATACTTCGTTTTCATACATGGATCCTATCTCGGATTTCATGGCTTCTAGCCATTTGTCGGAATCCGGTCCCGCCATCGCTTCTTCATAGTTCGAAGGTTCACCGTTGTCTAACAACATGATTTCCAAGACAGGGTTGCCGTACCACTCTGGTGCGGAACGTGTCCTTGTGGACCTTCGAATTTCAGTAGGAGCTTGATCAGAAGTATCTTGATCATTATCATTAACTTCCTCTCTAGTCGGTGCTGGCACCTCAGGAACATTTTCTTGAGTTGCGCCATTTTCCGGTTCAAGAGGTAATACTTCATCAAGCTCTACTTTCCTCCCACTTACTTCTTTCGAGAGAAACTCTTTCTCCAGAAAGGACCCATTCTTGGCAACAAAGATCTTGCCTTCGGATCTGAGGTAGAAGGTGTACCCAATAGTTTCTTTTGGGTATCCTATGAAGACGCATTTTTCCGATTTGGGTTCGAGCTTTTCAGGTTGAAGTTTCTTGACATAAGCATCGCATCCCCAAACTTTTAGAAACGACAGCTTAGGTTTCTTCCCAAACCATAATTCATACGGTGTCGTCTCAACGGATTTCGACGGAGCCCTATTTAAAGTGAATGCGGCAGTCTCTAAAGCATAGCCCCAAAAGAAAGCGGTAAATCGGTAAGAGACATCATAGATCGCACCATATCTAACAGAGTGCGATTACGACGTTCGGACACACCATTACGCTGAGGTGTTCCAGGCGGCGTGAGTTGTGAAACTATTCCACATTTTCTTAAGTGTGTGCCAAACTCGTGACTCAAGTATTCTCCTCCACGATCTGATCGTAGAAACTTGATTTTCCTGTCACGTTGATTTTCAACCTCACTCTGAAATTCCTTGAACTTTTCAAAGGTTTCAGACTTGTGTTTCATTAAGTAGATATACCCATACCTACTTAAATCATCAGTGAGGGTGAGAACATAACGATAGCCACCGCGAGCCTCAACACTCATTGGACCGCACACATCGGTATGTATGATTTCCAATAAGTCGGTTGCTCGCTCCATTGTTCCTGAGAACGGAGTCTTGGTCATTTTACCCATAAGGCATGGTTCGCACGTGTCAAATGATTCATAATCAAGAGACTCTAAAAGTCCATCAGCATGGAGCTTCTTCATGCGTTTGACACCTATGTGACCAAGGCGGCAGTGCCACAGGTATGTGGGACTATCATTATCAACCTTACTTCTTTTGGTACTCACATTATGAATATGTGTAGCATCACGTTCGAGATTCATAAAGAATAAACCATTCACCATAGGAGCATGACCATAAAACATATCTCTCATAAAAATGGAACAACCATTATTCTCAGATTTAAAAGAGTAGCCATCTCGAATTAAACGAGATCCCGATACAATGTTCATGCTCAAAGCTGGCACTAAATAACAATTATTAAGGTTTAAAACTAATCCCGAAGGGAGATGCAGAGGTAGCGTGCCGACGGCGATCACATTGACCTTGGAACCATTCCCGACGCGCATCGTCACCTCGTCCTTTGCCAGTTTCCGTTTATTCCGCAGCCCCTGCTTTGAGTTACAAATGTGAGCAACTGCACCGGTATCAAATACCCAGGAGCCACTACGGGCACTAGTAAGGTACACATCAATTACATGTATATCACATATACCTTTTGTTTTGCCGGCCTTCTTATCCGCTAAGTACTTAGGGCAGTTCCGCTTCCAGTGACCGCTTCCCTTGCAATAAAAGCACTCAGTCTCGGGCTTGGGTCCATTCTTTGGCTTCTTCCCGGCAGCTTGCTTGCCGGGCGCGGCAACCTCCTTGCCGTCCTTCTTGAAGTTCTTTTTACCCTTGCCTTTCTTGAACTTAGTGGTTTTATTGACCATCAACACTTGATGTTCCTTCCTGACTTCTACCTCTGCTGATTTCAGCATAGCAAATACTTCAGGAATGGTCTTTTCCATCCCCTGCATATTGAAGTTCATCACAAAGCTCTTGTAGCTTGGTGGAAGCGACTGGAGGATTCTGTCAATGACCGCATCATCCGGGAGATTAACTCCCAGCTGAGTCAAGCGGTTATGCAACCCAGACATAGTGAGTATGTGCTCACTGACAGAACTGTTTTCCTCCATCTTACAGCTGAAGAATTTGTCGGAGACTTCATATCTCTCGACCCGGGCATGAGCTTGGAAAACCATTTTCAGCTCTTCGAACATCTCATATGCTCCATGTCTCTCAAAACGCTTTTGGAGCCCCGGCTCTAGGCTGTAAAGCATGCCGCACTGAACGAGGGAGTAGTCATCGAAACGTGCCTGCCAAGCGTTCATAACGTCTTGTTCCGCAGGGAGAACGGGTGCGTCACCAAGCGGTGCTTGTAGGACATAATCTTTCTTGGCAGCTATGAGGATGATCCTCAGGTTCCGGACCCAGTCCGTATAGTTGCTGCCATCGTCTTTCAGCTTAGTTTTCTCTAGGAACGCGTTGAAGTTGAGGACTACGTTGGCCATTTGATCTACAAGACATATTGTAAAATATTTAGACTAAGTTCATGATAATTAAGTTCAACTAATCAAATTATTAGTGAACTCCCACTTAGATTAGACATCCCTCTAGTCATCTAAGTATTACATGATCCGAGTTAAACTAGACCGTGTCCGATCATCACGTGAGACGGACTAGTCAACATCGGTGAACATCTTCATGTTGATCGTATCTTCTATACGACTCATGCTCGACCTTTCGGTCTTCTGTGTTCCGAGGCCATGTCTGTACATGCTAGGCTCGTCAAGTCAACCTAAGTGTTTGCATGTGTAAATCTGTCTTACACCCGTTGTATGTGAACGTCTGAATAAAACACCCGATCATCACGTGGTGTTTTGAAACAGCGAACTGTCGCAACGGTGCACAGTTAGGGGGAACACTTCTTGAATTTATTGTGAGGGATCATCTTATTTACTACCGTCGTTCTAAGTAAACAAGATGCAAAACATGATAAACATCACATGCAATCAAATAATAAACGTGACATGATATGGCCAATATCACACAGCTCCTTTGATCTCCATCTTGGGGCTCCATGATCATCTTGTCACCGGCTTGACACCATGATCTCCATCATCATGATCTCCATCATCGTGTCTCCATGAAGTTGCTCGCCAACTATTACTTCTACTACTATGGCTAACGCGTTTAGCAATAAAGTAAAGTAATTTACATGGCGTTTCTTGATGACACGCAGGTCATATAAAAGAATAAAGACAACTCCTATGGCTCCTGCCGGTTGTCATACTCATCGACATGCAAGTCGTGATTCCTATTACAATAGCATGAACATCTCATACATCACATATAGATCATTCATCATTCATCACAACTTTGGCCATATCATATCACAAACCACTTGCTGCAAAAACAAGTTAGACGTCCTCTAATTGTTGTTGCAAGTTTTACGTGGCTGAATTAGGGTTCTAGCAAGAACGTTTTCTTACCTACGTTAAAGCCACAACGTGATTTGTCAACTTCTATTTACCCTTCATAAGGACCCTGTTCATCGATTCCGCTCCAACTAAAGTAGGAGAGACAGACACCCGCCAGCCACCTTATGCAACTAGTGCATGTTAGTCGGTGGAACCGGTCTCACGTAAGCGTACGTGTAAGGTTGGTCCGGGCCGCTTCATCCCACAATACCGCTGAAGCAAGAAAGGACTAGTAACGGCAAGAAAGTTGACAAATCTACGCCCACAACAAATTGTGTTCTACTCGCGCAAGAAGAACTACGCATAGACCTAGCTCATGATGCCACTGTTGGGGAACGTTGCAGAAAACAAAAATTTTCCTACTCGTTTCACCAAGATCATCTAGGAGTTCATCTAGCAATGAGTGATTAGATGCATCTACATACCTTTGTAGATCGCGAGCGGAAGCGTTCAAAGAACGGGGATGAAGTAGTCGAACACGACGTGATCCAAATCACCGATGACCAGCGCCGAACGGACGGCACCTCCGCGTTCAACACACGTACGGAACAGCCACGTCTCCTCCTTCTTGATCCAGCAAGGGAGGGAGGAGAGGTTGAGGGAGATGGCACCAGCAGCAGCACGACGGCGTGGTGTTGATGGAGCTGCAGTACTCCGGCAGAGCTTCGCTAAGCACTATGGAGGTGGAGGAGGTGTTGGGGAGGGAGAAGGAGGCAACCAAAGGCCAGGGCGTTCAGGTATGAAGTCCCTCCTCTCCCCCACTATATATAGGAGGGCCAAGGGGGGGTGGTGCGCAGCCTAGGAGATCCAATCTCCTATGGCCGGCGGCCAAGGGGAGGTTTCCCTCCCCCCCAAGGCACCTAGGAGGTGCCTTACCCTCCTAGGACTCTTGCCCCCTTAAACCCTAGGCGCATGGGCCTATGTGGGGCTGGTGCCCTTGGCCCATTAGGCCAAGGCGCACCCCCTTACAGCCCATGTGGCCCCCCGGGACAGGTGGACCCACCCGGTGGACCCCCGGGACCCTTCCGGTGGTCCTGGTACAATACCGATAACCCCGAAACTTGTCCCGATGCCCGAAACAGGACTTCCTATATATAAATCTTTACCTCCGGACCATTCCGGAACTCCTCGTGACGTCCGGGATCTCATCCGGGACTCCGAACAACATTCGGGTTACTGCATATACATTTCCCTACAACCCTAGCGTAACCGAACCTTAAGTGTGTAGACCCTACGGGTTCGGGAGACAAGCAGACATGACCGAGACGACTCTCCGGTCAATAACCAACAGCGGGATCTGGATACCCATGTTGGCTCCCACATGCTCCACGATGATCTCATCGGATGAACCACGATGTCGAGGATTCAATCAATCCCGTACGCTATTCCCTTTGTCTATCGATATGTTACTTGCCCGAGATTCGATCGTCGGTATCCCAATACCTCGTTCAATCTCGTTACCGGCAAGTCACTTTACTCGTACCGTAATGCATGATCCCGTGACCAGACACTTGGTCACTCTGAGCTCATTATGATGATGCATTACCGAGTGGGCCCAGTGATACCTCTCCGTCATACGGAGTGACAAATCCCAGTCTTGATCCATGTCACCCAACAGACACTTTCGGAGATACCCGTAGTCTACCTTTATAGTCACCCAGTTACGTTGTGACGTTTGGCATACCCAAAGCACTCCTACGATATCCGGGAGTTACACGATCTCATGGTCTAAGGAAAAGATACTTGACATTGGAAAACTTTAGCAAACGAACTATACGATCTTGTGCTATGTTTAGGATTGGGTCTTGTCCATCACATCATTCTCCTAATGATGTGATCTCGTTATCAATGACATCTAGTGTCCATAGTCAGGAAACCATGACTATCTGTTGATCAACGAGCTAGTCAACTAGAGGCTCACTAGGGACATGTTGGTGTCTGTTATTCACACATGTATTACGATTTCCGGATAACACAATTATAGCATGAATAAAGACAATTATCATGAACAAGGAAATATAATAATAATGCTTTTATTATTGCCTCTAGGGCATATTTCCAACAGATATCCACTTTGGAGTATTTGGAGAAGGAACCCGCCTTGCAATGCCGAAGACAATACTGCGCGCCGGACTCATCGACATTGAAGCCTGGTTCAGGGGCTACTGAGGGAGTCCTGGATTAGGGTGTATCCGGACAGCTGGACTGTATACAACATCTGGAATATTGAAGCATGAAGATACAAGACTCAAGACTTCGGCCTGTGTCCGGATGGGACTCTCCTTGGCGTAGAAGGCAAGCTTGGCGATCCGGATATTGTGTTTCCTTCATTGTAACCGACTCCATGTAAACCCTAGCCCTCTCCAATGTCTATATAAACTGGAGAGGTTGGTCCTTAGAAGGCCGATCACAATTACAATCATACCATCATAGGCTAGCTCTTAGGGTTTAGCCCCTACGATCTCGTGGTAGATCTACTCTTGTACTACCCATATCTTCAATATTAATCAAGCAGGAAGTAGGGTTTTACCTCCATCGAGAGGGCCCAAACCTGGGTAAACATCTGTGTCCCTTGCTTCCTATTACCATCAGCCTTGATGCACAGATCGTGACCCCCTACCCGAGATCCGCCCGTTTTGACACCGACACCAAGCCCTGCCGGGGAGGGTTTTGGCTCGCCATCCGTCAACTCTGTTGTTGCTGCCGCCTCTTCGTCGACCTCCCTCTGTGCCACCAGCGCGGCGCTAACCACTTGATTTGTTGCCGCTAGGTACAGCAGCAACGGTTCTTGTGGTTTAGGCGCAACCAGCACTGGGGTAGAGGAGAGGTGTTTCTTCAAATCCTACAGTGCTACCTTGGCCTCCGGGGTCCACTCCATTGGGCCCGCCTTCTTCAAGATCTTGAAAAAGGGAAGGGCATGCTCAGCGGACTTGGAGATGAATCTTCTCATGGCGGCAATGCAGCCAGCGAGCCGACGCACGTCCTTGATCCGCTTAGGTGCCTCAATCTGCTCGATGGCGTTGATCTTGTCTGGGTTTGCCTCAATCCCAGGTTGTGACACAAAGAACCAGAGAAGCTTGTCGGACAGGACACCAAAGACACACTTCTCAGGGTTCATCTTGAGGTTGATCTTGCGCAGGTTTGCAAATGTTTCCTCCAGATCTTGCACAAGTGTTGCTTTGTCCTTAGTTTTGACCACTATTTCATCCATATAAGCTTCCATATTTGTATGTAGCTGGGGATCAAAACCAATTTGGACTGCTCTTGCAAAAGTCGAGTCAGCACTCTTCAACCCGAAAGGCATCCGTAAAAAGCAATATGTACCACATGGGGTGATGAATGTTGTCTTCTCCTCATCTTCTCTTGTCATGAAGATCTGATGGTACCCTAAGTAGGCGTCGAGGAATGATAGCAGGTCACACCCGGCCGTGGAGTCAACAATCTGGTCGATGCGTTGTAATGGGAAAGAATCTTTTGGACAAGCTTTATTGATATCTGTGTAATCAATACACAGCCTCCACTTCCCATTTGCCTTGCGCACCACTACCAGATTGGCTAGTCACGTCGGATGGAGCACCCCTCTTACCAAGCCTACTGCCTCTAGATTCCTGATCTCTTCCGTGATGAACTCCTGCCTCTCCAGAGCTTGCTTCCTAACCTTCTTCTTGACGGGTCGTGCATGAGGACAGACAGCAAGATGGTGCTCAATCATTTCCCTGGGAACGTCAGGGATGTCGGATGCTTGCCATACAAACACAATGACATTCGTTCGCAGGAAAATGACGAGCTCGCTTTCCTATTTGCCATCGAGGGTGGAGCATATGGTGAAAGCTCCTCCCATGTCGTCCTCCTTAACGGGCACCTTCTTGATCTCTGGTGGTGCAGCTCTGGACTTCTTGCTCTTGCCGGTGGACCTCTCTGGCACGTCCTTGACGGGAGCGCAACACCCCGAAGAGGTGCGCTTGCCGGAGTGGGTGCAAGGAGTCTCGCCGCTCTTCTCACCACCCTGCGCCCTGCAACCGTAGTAGGGATTCTTGTCATCCCATAGGTGTCGTTTCCCACCGACATCTTAGGAGCTCTCCATTCGTCGAGCTTCTCCGCAGTAGGAGGAAAGTCGAGGAGCAGCTGCATGTGCGCCGGAGATTCTGCTGGTGTGGGCAGCGGCGAAAGCTGCGTGGACCGTGACGCGCTTCAACTTCTAACTACGTTAGAAGGAGCCCTATCACGGCCCTGCGGCTGTCCGCCATTCTCGCTAGCACCTCAGCGAGCATGCTGGCCCTCCTCGTCACGTGAAGGGCTTGCGGGACTCTTCCGAGGGCGGTGCCCAGGGTCACCAGCGGGACGGCGCTGCTCATCGCGCACAACTTGAGAAGAGCGCGCCATGGGCGCTGGTGTTGGTGTCTTGGAGGTCGTCGCGCCGCCGTCTGGCGGCACGACGATGCCCCTGGAGGGCCCTGCGCCGCCTGTGGGGGCCCAACTCCGTCTCTGGAGTTTGCAGCGTGTGGCTCGTCGCTTGGCGTATGAACGACGCCGCTCACCAGGCCCGGACTGCCAGGGTGATGTGGATGTTCGCGGGCCGCACCACAGGTTCCTTCCGTGACTGGCCCGCTACTGTGTACCACATCCTCGCGGCACAAGAATCCAAGAACTCAGGTTGGTTACCCAGGTTCGGGCCGCGAGGATGCGTAATACCCTAGTCCTTCTTTGTGTGTATATCTGTGCTCTTGGATTCTTGAGCTAGCTACAATGAGCGTAACTTGTCCAAAGGTCTGAATCCTTCTCCTAGATGCCTTGGGCCTCCTTTTATAGGCAAGGGGATCGCCACAGCGGCACACAAGAGGTGGCATCGGGGTACTGTGGTTAAGCCTATCACTTGCCATTACGGTACAAGATGCATTTAATGCGCCTCTGACGTGTCCCCTTCACTTTACCGCCACTCCGCCCTGCCTTGACATGCGCCTGGGCCAGCCAACCGGTCAGCACCATGTAGGCTGGCAGGCTGCTGAGGTGGTGCAGTGGTAGGGCCTCCATGAAGATTTGCATGCCACCACGTAGGCATGCACTGAGTTGGCTTGAAGTCTCGTGCTGAAACATAGGCGCCTGCCTAACTGGTGGGCTGGCAGCTACATGTGAGCAGCGGTGGAAACTTGGCGGGTGCGGGCCTCGCTGTGGCCTCGCGGATCTCCTCGGCAAGGGTCTTGCCGAGGCGTTGCGGTCGTCCCCGCCAAGGATCTTGCCGCGGGTCTTGTGGGTTTCCTCGACAAGGATCTTGCCGAGGTTCATTGCCTTCCAATCCTCTTCTGATTTGGAGTGTTTCTTGTCTTCATGAAGATCTGCATGCCAGCATGGAGGCGCTTCTCGAGCCCAGGTCCCAACGTGGTTGGCGTTGTTGGAAAAACTAGGGCTCAAGGGTGGCGTGCTTCGCTGGCGTCGGGTAAGCTGCCCCGGCAAGGCCCTTGCCGGGGCCATGGAGGCCGCCCCGGCAAGGGTCTTGCCGGGGGAAACCACCTCGCCTTCTCGCTCTTTATGCCTCTGTCTTGGTATTGCTTTGTGATACGTCTCCAACATATGTATAATTTTTGATTGTTCCATGCTATTATATTACCCCTTTTGGATGTTTATGGGCTTTATTTTACACATTTATATCATTTTTGGGACTAACCTACTAACCGGAGGCCCACCCCGTATTGCTGTTTTTTTGCCTATATCAGTATTTCAAAGAATGGGAATATCAAACGGAGTCCAAACGGAATGAAACCTTCGGGAGCGTGATTGTTGGAACGAACGTGATCTAGAGGACTTGGAGTGCAAGTCAAGAAGCAGCCGAGGCGGCCACGAGAGCGTAGGGCGCCCCCCCCCCATAGGGAGCCCCCTGTCTCGTGGGCCCCTCGGGCAGCCACCGACGTACTTCTTCCTCCTATATAAGCCTACGTACCCCAAAAACATCCAGGGAGCCAATGAAACACAATTTCCAGCGCCGTAACCTTCTGTATCCGCGAGATCCCATCTTGGAGCCTTCGCCGGCGCCCTACCGGTGGGGGAATCAACCAGGGAGGGCTTCTACATCAACACCATAGCCCCTCCGATGAGTTGTGAGTAGTTTACCACAGACCTACGGGTGCATGGTTATTAGCTAGATGGCTTCTTCTCTCTTTTTGGATCTCAATACAATGTTATCCCCATCTCTCGTGGAGATCTATTCGATGTAAACTCTTTTTGCAGTGTGTTTGTCGAGATCCGATGAATTGTGAGTTTATGATCAAGTTTATCTATGAGAAATATTTGAATCTCCTCTGAATTCTTTTATGTATGATTGAGTTATCTTTGCAACTCTCTTCAAATTATCAGTTTGGTTTGGCCTACTAGATTGATCTTTCTTGCCATGGGAGAAGTGCTTAGCTTTGGGTTCAATCTTGCGGTGTCCTTACCCAGTGACACCAGGGGTTGCAAGGCACGTATTGTATTGTTGCCATCGAGGATAAAAAGATGGGGCTTATATTATATTGCACGAGTTTATCCCTCTACATCATGTCATCTTTCTTAATGCATTACTCTGTTCTTATGAACTTAATACTCTAGATGCAGGCAGGAGTCGGTCGATGTGTGGAGTAATAGTAGTAGATGCAGGCAGGAGTCGGTCTACTTGTTGCGGACGTGATGCCTATATACATGATCATGCCTAGATAATCTCATAATTATTCGCTTTTCTATCAATTGCTCGACAGTAATTTGTTCACCCACCGTAATACTTATGCTATCTTGAGAGAAGCCTCTAGTGAAACCTATGGCCCCCGGGTCTATCTCTTATCATATTTGCTTCCAATCTACTTTTATTTGCATCTTTACTTTTTGCATCTATATTATAAAATACCAAAAGTATATTTATCTTATCATACTATCTCTATTAGATCTCACTTTCGCAAGTGGCCGTGAAGGGATTGACAACCCCTTTATTGTGTTGGTTGCGAGTTCTTTGTTTGTTTGTGTAGGTGCGTGGGACTTTTGAGGAGCCTCCTACTGGATTGATACCTTGGTTCTCAAAAACTGAGTGAAATACTTACGCTACTATTGCTGCATCACCCTTTCCTCTTCAAGGAAAACCAACACAAGCTCAAGACTTAGCAAGAAGGATTTCTGGCACCGTTGCCGGGGAGGTCTTCGCTCAAGTCAAGACATACCAAGTACCCATCACAAACTCATCTCCCTCGCATTTACATTATTTGCCATTTGCCTCTCATTTTCCTCTTCCTCACTTCACCCTTGCCGTTTTATTCGCCCTCTCTTTCCCAATCTCCTCCTCTCTCTTTCGCTTGCCTTTTTCTGTTTGCTTGTTTGTTGGATTACTTGTTGCCATGGCGCAAGATAATACCAAATTGTGTGATTTCTCGAATACCAATAATAATGATTTCCTTAGTACTCCGATTGCTTCTCTTAATGATGTTGAGTCTTGTGAAATCAATACTGCTTTACTAAATCTTGTTATGAAAGCTCAATTCGCCGGCCTTCCTAGTGAAGATGCCACTACTCATCTAAACAACTTTGTTGATTTGTGTGATATGCAAAAGAAGAAAGATACGGGTAACGATATTGTTAAATTAAAGTTATTTCTGTTTTCACTTAGAGATCTTGCTAAAGTTTGGTTTTCGTCTTTGCCTAAAAATAGTATTGATTCTTGGAACAAGTGCAAATATGCTTTTTTCTCTAAGTATTTTCCTCTCGCTAAGATTATCACTCTTAGGAATGATATTATGAATTTTAAACAACTTGATCATGAGCATGTTGCCTAATCTTGGGAAAGAATGAAATTGATGATTCGCAATTGCCCTACTCATGGTTTGAATTTATGGATGATCATAGAAAATTTTATGCCAGTTTGAACTTTGCTTCTAGAAATCTTTTAGATTCGGCCGCGGGAGGCACGTTTATGGAAATCACGTTAGGAGATGCTACAAAACTTCTTGATAATATTATGGCTAATTATTCTCAATGGCACACCGAAAGATCTTCTAGTAAAAAAGTGCATGCTATAGAAGAAATCAATGTTTTGGATGGAAAGATGGATGAACTTATGAAGTTGTTTGCTGCTAGAAATGCTCCTCTTGATCCCAATGATATGCCTTTGTCTACTTTGATTAAGAATAATAATGAATCTATGGAGGTGAATTTTGTTGGTAGGAATAGTTTTGGAAACAATGCTTATAGAGGAAACTTTAATGCTAGACCGTTACCTAGTAATTCCTCTAATAATTATGGAAATTCCTACAATAATTCTTATGGTAATTTTAATAAGATGCCCTATGATTTTGAGAATAGTGTGAAATAATTTATGATTTCTCAAAAGAATTTTAATGCTTTGCTTGAACAGAAATTGCTCAAAGTTGATGATTTGGCTAGGAACGTTGATAGACTTTCGCTTGATGTTAATTCTCTTAAACTTACATCTTCTTCTCCTAAGCATGATATCAATGAGTCTCTCAAAGCAATGAGAATTTCCATTGATGAGTGCAAGGAAAGAACCGCTAGATTGCATGCAAAGAAAGATTGCTTTATAAAAGTGTGTTCTTCTAGTTTCCATGAAAATAATGATGAAGATCTTAAAGTTATTGATGTGTCTCCTATTAGATCTTTGTTTTGCAATATGAATCTTGATAATTATTGGACTGGTGATGATTCAACTTTACCTAGAAGGCGTCCCAAGAATTCGGAGTTTTTAGATCTTGATACTAAATTTGGTAAAAGTGGGATTGGAGAGGTCATGACTTTAAATAGTATTGAACCCACTATCTCGGATTTCAAGGAATTTGATTATGATAATTGTTCTTTAGAAGGTTGTATTTCCTTGTTGGAATCCGTTGTTAATTCTCCTCATGCTTATAGTCAAAATAAAGCTTTTACCAAACATATCGTTGATGCCTTGATGCAATCTTATGATGAAAAACTTAATTTGGAAGTTTCTATACCTAGAAAACTTAATGATGAGTGGGAACCTACTATAAAGATTAGAATTAAAGATCATGAGTGTTATGCTTTGTGTGATTTGGGTGCTAGTATTTCGACGATTCCGAAAACTTTACGTGATATTCTAGGTTTCCATGAACTTGATGATTGCTCTTTAAATTTGCACCTTGCGGATTCCACCATTAAAAAGCCAATGGGAAGGATCAATGATGTTCTCATTGTTGAAAACAGAAATTTGGTGCCCGTAGATTTTATCGTTCTTGATATAGATTGCAATCTTTCTTGCCCTATTATTCTTGGTAGACCTTTCCTTAGAATGATTGGCGCGATTATTGATAGGAAGGAAGGGAATATTAGATTCCAATTTCCATTAAAGAAAGGCATGGAGCACTTTCCAAGAAAGAAAGTCAAATTACCTTATGAATATATCATGCGGGCTACTTATGAATTTAGTGCCAAATATGAAACTACTTAGATCTATCTTCGCTTTTATGCCTAGCTAGGGGCGTTAAACGATAGCGCTAGTTGGGAGGCAAACCAATTTTCTTTGTGTTTTCTGTTTTTTTCCTGTTTAGTAATAAATATTGCATCTAACTTCTGTTTAGATGTGTTTTTATCTTTTAATTAGTGTTTGTGCCAAGTAGAACCTATAGGATAACCTATGATGATAGTTGATTTGATTCTGCTGAAAAACAGAAACTTTGCACGCACAAATTTAGTTTTGTTAAATCACAGAAACGTTCTTTTGCGTTGATTCTTTTTGCTGCTGCTCAATAGACAAATTGTCCAGGACTTCCTATTTTGGTAGGATTTTTAGAGGTCCATAAGTTTGCGTTAGTTATAGATTGCTACAGACTGTTCTGTTTTTGACAGATTCTGTTTTTCGTGTGTTGTTTGCTTATTTTGATGCATCTATGGCTAGTAAAATAGTTTATAAAAAATATAGAAGTTAGAATACAGTAAGTTTAACACCAAAATAAATAAAGAATGAGTTCATTACAGTACCTTATGTGGTGGTTTTGTTTTCTTTCACTAACGGAGCTTATAAGATTTCCTGTTGAGTTTTGTGTTGTGAAGTTTTCAAGTTTTGGGTAAAGCTTTTATGGACTATGGAATAAGGAGTGGCAAGAGCCTAAGCTTGGGGATGCCCATGGCACCCCAAGATATTCAAGGATAGCCAAAAGCCTAAGCTTGGGGATGCCCCAGGAAGGCATCCCCTCTTTCGTCTTCGTTCATTGGTAACTTTACTTGGAGCTATATTTTTATTCGCCACATGATATGTGTTTTGCTTGGAGCGTCGTGTATTATATTAGTCTTTGATTTTTAGTTTACCACAATCATCCTTGCTGTACACACCTTTTGGGAGAAGCCTATTTGATTAGGATTTGCTAGAATACTCTATGTGCTTCACTTATATCTTTTGAGCTTGATAGTTTTTGCTCTGGTGCTTCACTTATATTTTTTTAGAGCACGGTGGTTACTTAATTTTGAAGAAATTGCTAGTCTCTCATGCTTCACTTATATCTTTTTGAGAGTCTTTTAGAACATCATGGTATTTTCTATGGTTACAAAGTTGGTCCTAGAATGATGAGCATCCAAGTTGGGTACAATACAAACTATCATAGAAAAGAATTGGATGCTATGATCAATTTGATGCTTGATAATTTTTTTGAGATATGGAGGTAGTGATATTAAAGTCATGCTAGTTGAGGTGATTATGAAAAATACTTGTGTTGAGGGTTGTGATTCCCTTAGCATGCACGTATGGTGAACCGCTTTGTGATGAAGTTGGAGCACAATTTTATTTATTGATTGTCTTCCTTATGAGTGGCGGTCGGGGACGAGCGATGGTCTTTTCCTACCAATCTATCCCCCTAGGAGCATGCACATAGTGGTTTTGTTTTTTATGACTTCCAGATTTTTTACAACAAGTACATGAGTTCTTTTGACTAATGTTGAGTCCATGGATTATACGCACCTCACCCTTCCACCATTGCTAGCCTCTCTTGTGCCGCGCAAATTTCGCCGGTACCATACACCCACCATATACCTTCCTCAAAACAGCCACCCTACCTACCTATTATGGTATTTCCATAGCCATTCCTAGATATATTGCCATGCAACTTTCCACCGTTCCATTCATATGACACGCATTACTTTTGTCATATTGCTCTTTGCATGATCATGTAGTTGACATCGTATTTGTGGCAAGGCCACCTTCATAATTTTCATACATGTCGCTCTTGATTCATCATATCCCGGTACACCGCCGGAGGCATTCATATAGAGTCATATCTTGTTCTAGCTTTGAGTTGTAATTCTTGAGTTGTAAGTCCATAAAAGTGTGATGATCTTCATTATTAGAGCATTGTCCTAGTGAGGAAAGGATGATGAAGACTATGATTCCCCCACAAGTCGGGATGAGACTTCGGACTTTACAAAAAGAAAAAAAAAGAGAAAGGCCAAAAAAAATAAAGGACAAAGAAAAAAAAAGAAAAAAAGAAAAAAAGAGAAAAAGAAAAATAAAATGAGAGAAAAAGAGAGAAGGGACAATGCTACTATCTCTTTTTCCACACTTGTGCTTCAAAGTAGCACCATGATCTTCATGATAGAGAGTCTCATATGTTTTCACTTTCATATACTAGTGGGAATTTTTCATTATAGAACTTGGCTTGTATATTCCAATGATGGGCTTCCTCAAAATGCCCTAGGTCTTCGTGAGCAAGCAAGTTGGATGCACAACCACTTAGTTTCTTTTGTTGAGCTTTCATATATTTATAGCTCTAGTGCATCCATTGCATGGCAATCCCTACTCACTCACATTGATATCTATTAATGGGCATCTCCATAGCCCGTTGATACGCCTAGTTGATGTGAGACTATCTTCTCCTTTTTGTCTTCTCCACAACCACCATTCTATTCCACGTATAGTGCTATGTCCATGGCTCACGCTCATGTATTGCGTGAAAGTTGAAAGAGTTTGAGATTACTAAAGTGTGAAACAATTGCTTGGCTTGTCATCGGGGTTGTGCATGATTAAATAATTTGTGTGATGAAGATAGAGCAACAGTCAGACTATATGATTTTGTAGGGATAACTTTCTTTGGCATGTTATTTTGAGAAGACATGATTACTTTGATTAGTATGCTTGAAGTATCACCATTTTCATGTTAGTATGAAGTTTTAATTTGTATCATTTGGATCTGAACATTCATGCTACAATAAATAAAATTACATTGAGAATTATGCTAGGTAGCATTCCACATCAAAAATTCCTTTTTTATCATTTACCTACTCGAGGGCGAGCAGGAATTAAGCTTGGGGATGCTTGATACGTCTCCAACGTATCTATAATTTTTGATTGTTCCATGCTATTATATTACCCCTTTTGGATGTTTATGGGCTTTATTTTACACATTTATATCATTTTTGGGACTAACCTACTAACCGGAGGCCCAGCCCGTATTGTTGTTTTTTGCCTATTTCAATATTTCGAAGAAAAGGAATATCAAACGGAGTCCAAACGGAATGAAACCTTCGGGAGTGTGATTTTTGGAACGAATGTGATCCAAAGGACTTGGAGTGCAAGTCAAGAAGCAGCCAAGGCGACCACGAGAGGGTAGGGCGCACCCCCCTATAGGGTGTGCCCTCCTATCTCGTGGGCCCCTCGGGCGGGCACCGACGTACTTCTTCCTCCTATATAAGCCTACGTACCCCGAAAACATCCAGGGAGCCAACGAAACACAATTTCCACCACCGTAACCTTCTGTATCCGGGAGATCCCATCTTGGATCCTTCGCTGGTGCCCTACCGGAGGGGGAATCGACCATGGAGGGATCCTACATCAACACCATAGCCCCTCCGATGAGTTGTGAGTAGTTTACCACAGACCTACGGGTCCATAGTTATTAGCTAGATAGCTTCTTCTCTCTTTTTGGATCTCAATACAATGTTCTCCCCCTCTCTTGTGGAGATCTATTCGATGTAAACTCTTTTTGCGGTGTGTTTGTTGAGATCCGATGAATTGTGAGTTTATGATCAAGTTTATCTATGAGAAATATTTGAATCTCCTCTGAATTCTTTTATGTATGATTGAGTTATCTTTGCAAGTCTCTTCAAATTATCAGTTTGGTTTGGCCTACTAGATAGATCTTTCTTGCCATGGGAGAAGTGCTTAGCTTTAGGTTCAATCTTGCGATGTCCTTACCCAATGACAACAAGGGTTGCAAGGCACGTATTGTATTGTTGCCATCGAGGATAAAAAGATGGGGTTTATATCATATTGCATGAGTTTATCCCTCTACATCATGTCATCTTGCTTAATGCGTTACTCTGTTCTTATGAACTTAATACTCTAGATGCAGGCAGGAGTCGGTCGATGTGTGGAGTAATAGTAGTAGATGCAGGCAGGAGTCGGTCTACTTGTTGCGGACGTGATGCCTATATACATGAGCATGCCTAGATAATCTCATAATTATTCGCTTTTCTATCAATTGCTCGACAATAATTTGTTCACCCACCGTAATACTTATGCTATCTTGGGAGAAGCCTCTAGTGAATCCTATGGCCCCTGGGTCTATCTCTTATCATATTTGCTTCCAATCTACTTTTATTTGCATCTTTACTTTTTGCATCTATATTATAAAATACCAAAAGTATATTTATCTTATCATACTATCTCTATTAGATCTCACTTTCGCAAGTGGCCGTGAAGGGATTGACAACCCCTTTATTGTGTTGGTTGCGAGTTCTTTGTTTGTTTGTGTAGGTGCGTGGGACTTTTGAGGAGCCTCCTACTGGATTGATACCTTGGTTCTCAAAAACTGAGGGAAATACTTATGCTACTATTGTTGCATCACCCTTTCCTCTTCAAGGAAAACCAACGCAAGATCAAGACGTAGCACTTTGGCCATCTCGCGGCTTTGATTCCCTATCCCTGCCCTGCTTAAGCGTGGCTGTGGGCACGGCTCTGACTGCTCGTGCACAAATAAGGGGTACAAAGGAGCGCCCCTACTTTACTACACTGACAACTTGAGAATGGTCCTAGATAAGCTTCGAGAGCACCAGCTTTATGCCAAGTTCAACAAGTGCGAATTTTTGTGACATGATGTTGGATTCTTGGGTCATGTGTTGAATGCCGAAGGGTTGTCAGTGGATCCCACCACGATTCAAGCCGTGACTGAATGGCAAACCCCGAGCAATGTGAAGGAAGTCAGAAGCTTCCTCAGACTCGCGGGATATTACTGCAAGTTCGTTGAAGGATTCTCAAGCATTGCCCGACCTATGACCCAGCTCTTGAAGAAGGACAAGAAGTTTGAGTGGACACCGAAGTGTGAAGAGAGCTTCCAGGAGCTGAAGACGAGATTAACCAGCGCCCCAGTTCTGTCCACACCTGATATTCACAAGGAATTTGTGATATATTGTGATGCATCAAGAACCGGATTCGGAGGTGTCTTGATGCAAGAAGGCAGAGTCGTAGCATATCTATCCAGACAGCTACGTCCACATGAAGAGAACTATGCTACTCATGATCTCGAGTTGGCAGCTGTAGTTCACGCCTTAAAGACCTGGCGACATTACCTTCTAGGGAAGCGGTGTGAGATATACACCGACCACAAGAGTTTGAAGTATATCTTCACTCAAAAGGAATTGAACATGCGGCAAAGGAGGTGGCTAGAGTTGATCAAGGACTATGAGCTCATTGTCCAATACCACCCTAGAAAGGCTAATGTGGTAGCAGATGCCTTAAGCAGAAAGGCTTGTTCCTTGAATGTTATGCTTAAGGAAAGGCTACCCGCCTTGTATGACGAATTGAAGGCTTCGGATTGGAACTGGTTGCACCAGGATTCTTGGCCAACCTCGATGTCAAGCCTACCCTGATGGATGATGTTAAGGAAGCTCAGAAGGGACACAAGAGTATTGAAGGCATGAAGAGGAAGATCAAGGCGGGCAATGCCCCAAGTTTCTTAGAGGATGAGCAAGGAGTTGTGTGGTTTGGGAATCACATTTGCGTGACCAACAAGACTGAGCTCAAGAATCTGATCTTGCAAGAAGCTCATGACACCCTGTATTCCATCCATCCCGGAGGAACCAAGATGTATCAAGACCTGAAGGAAAGATTCTGGTGGCATGGGATGAAAAGGGAGATTGCCACCTATGTTGCAAAGTGTGATGTACGCCAAAGGGTCAAGGCTGAACATAAGCGACCTGCTGGATTGCTCCAACCACTCAAGGTTCCCGAGTGGAAATGGGATAAAGTGGGAATGGATTTCATCACTGGATTACCCAGGTCAAATAAGGGTCATGACTCCATCTAGGTTATAGTCGACCATTTGACCAAAGTGGCCCATTTCATTCCTGTCAAGACTACCTATGATGGCAACCGGCTAGCAACTCTATACATCAACAGAATCGTAAGTCTTCGTGGTGTTCCTAAGGAGATTGTGTCAGATCGAGGAACCCAGTTTACCTCAAGGTTCTCGAAGAAGTTCCAAGAGGCCATGGGAACCAAATTGTCTTTCAGCACTGCTTTCCACCAACAGATCGGAGGCCAGACAGAACGAGTGAATTAGATTCCCGAAGACATGCTCTAAGCCTGTGTCCTAGCATATGGAGCTACGTGGGAAGATTGTCTTCCATTCGCTGAGTTCTCCTATAACAATAGTTACCAATCAAGTCTCCAGATGGAACCATTTGAGGTGTTGTATGGACGCAAGTGTCGCACACCCCTCAATTGGCCAGAGACCGGAGAAGGGCTAGTCTTTGGACCAGATGTTCTCTGCGAAGCAGCACAACATGTGCAGCTAGTCAGAGAGCATGTGAAGACTGCCAAGTCAAGACAGAAGAGCTATGCCGACACTCGTCGCCGACAGGTGAACTTCCTAGTCGGAGACCATGTGTACCTACGGGTAACCCCCCTTAAGGGAACCAAGCGTTTCCACGTTAAGGGGAAGCTCACACCAAGATTTATTGGCTCCTTTAAGATCACCACACGACGAGGAGAAGTGGCTTACTAGTTGGAACTACCACCTAAACTATCCGATGTGTACAACGTATTCCACGTGTCACAACTCCGGAAGTGTCTCCAAGTTCCAAACAAGCCTGATCTCTACAAGGATGTCGATCACCAAGCCATTGACCTTTAGCCTGATTTGACCTACCGTGAGAGGCCCATCCGAATTTTGGATAAAACAGAACAATGTACGCGAAGCTAGACCATCAAGTACTTCAAGGTCTAGTGGAGCAACCACACTAAGGCAGAAGCCACCTGGGAACGTGAAGACTACCTTAGATCCGAGTTTCCAGATCTCTTTAAAGTCTAGTATAGGAATCTCGGGGACGAGATTCTTGTAAGGGGGTAGGTCTGTCACACCCTGCATTTTGTAACATGTCATTTGCATTAATAAAGCATGAAAATTTGGACCGGCAAAAACTTTTGCACTTTATTTGGCTTTTTATTGAAATTGGATTTCTGTGTGTGATTTCTAGTGCTCATGAAAGCCATATTCTAGCTCCACCTTCTATACTTCATTTCCTTGCTCCAAACTTTTGCCCCAATGATCATGCCATGTGTATAGTACAATATAGAATTTTCTTACAAAAATAATTTGGCCAAAAAGCATATTCTAAATTTAGTTCTCCAAAAACCCCTAAATTGAGGTTTGCACTACAAGTACTTGATTTGGGGTATGAAAAATCTTTCAAAGAGTATGTTTGATTCATATTAGGTATAGGACTCCCAAAAACCAAAAAAATATAATTTTAAAAGTTATTTTGCTATTTTATTTGAGGGCTTTTTCTTTAGGCCAGAAATGGTCTTTAATAGGTTAAAGTTATTTTAATGCTTTAAAAATATTTGTGGAAATTTAGGGAAACTCAGTGGACATATATTGTCCATATATAAGGGTTTCAACACATGGTCATGTTCAAAATATTGGTCAAACCCCTCAAAAACCCTTTCTGGATACTTCAAGCTTTTGAAATATTTACAAAGCAAATATTCTCTAAAAATTCCAAGAAAATTCTAGCAAGTCACACATGCCTAATGTAATGATTTTGCAAGGTTTCATTCCAATCCAAATTGTTTTGGTTCACAAAAGTGCCCCAAAACCCTCTCTGTCTAGAATTAAATCTGAACAACTTTACATTGTCAACTTTCTCCTTTTGCTCTCAAACTTTGTGGGCATGTTCTAACCCTAAATGATGAGACTACACCAAGTGGTGCATCAAGGAGAATAGTTTTGCATGTCTAGATCTTGGAAAACTCATTTCTATTGATTTCTAGGGTTTACAAAAGTTGCATTGGCAACTTTGCCCAAATGGACTCAATCTTGGTGGAACAACTTATTTTCTCATGCCATTTGACCCTGTCAAGCCTTATGACAAGAGGAGTTCATCTTCTTGCCCAAATCAACAACAAACACCTTCTACCATTTTTCTAAAAACACCACTTTGACCACTTCCACTAATCTCCATGAGTTCTAATTTTTACCATAGCTCCTCCTAGACCTCTTCTAACCCCAGTAGCTCTCCCCTGGCTTTTGCTCAATGATTGAAGGGTGAAACACCCTCATTTACCCCCTAGACAGTAGCTTCTCTCTCTTTCTCACCTCCCTCCTCACTCTAGTGGCCATCCATGGCATCCAATGCACCACCCCCTTTCTTTACGCCCTCCTAGACCTGCTAGACACCAAAGGATGCGCCCACCTTGCCCAAAATATGGCCATGCCAGCCATACATGTGCTCTGGAGCGCGCTACAGTGCGCTCCCGCACTGTAGCCACCCCCTGCCAACCACCTCCGGCCACCTCAACTCACCCCCTCACGCCATCCGATGTGCCTCGACGTCCACGGCATGCTACACCCTAGTCCCCCTCCTCCTTCTCCCTCCTGTGGCCTCCCTCGCACGCGCGTTGGCCGCCCGTAAGCTCCAATGCACGGCCTCACACGCGCGAGCTCTCTGGAGCCTTCCCCGCTCCTTCTCTTCCCTCCTCTGAAGGTGGCCCTCATCCACAAACGGTCTAGACTCGCTCACGAGTGCCCTAACGGCCTCTGGCCTCGCCCGTGACCTCACCGATGCACGAGTCCACGGTGGACCAGTGCCCGGCTATATAAGCCCGTCCCGGGCCGCTCTAGTGGCATCTGCCTCACACTTCTAAGAACACGCCCGCACCACCCAAACGTCCTCAAGGGGCTTCTGTGCTCGGGATCGACCGGAGCTCCACCGCCTCGGGTTGCCGTCGATCCAGAGTGACACGCCTTCCTCGCGCCCGCTCTCACTCGATCTAGAACCGCATGGCCCTACTGATTGATTCCCCTCTCTTTCCTGCATATATTACAGGCCAGTTGGAGCTATTCATCCACCTCCCGACACGTCGCCACCCAGCCACCTCGTCGCCGGCGAGCCAGGCCACCCCGGTGGCCAACTCCTCACCCACCAGAACGGCGCCATCCTCCCGACTCCAATAGTACCACCCCCATCTCCAGCCGTGCCCTATATCGCCGGCGGTGAGCTTGCTGACGGCTCTGGACAGAGGTAGACGACGGCAGCCGCAAGCCCTGTCCGTCAGCCTCACTCCCCGACGGGTGGGACCCACCCGTCAGGTTTAAAAACGCACGCGCGCGCACCAGTTCGCCCATCGGATGAAGGCGTATTCAGCCTTTACGCCTTCGATGTGGCCACCTCGCACGTGCTGATTTCCCACTAGGCCTGCTGTACTGTGGCCTTTCTGGCCCAGTGGCACAGTGCCACTTCTCTTTTTCTTTTTCTATCCGTTTTATAAAAATTCCGCGGGATAAAATAATTATCCAAATGCAATAATTCCAACTCCAAAAATCTTAGAATAATCCCACCTATTTATTGATGTAACTTTCATACACATGCATCAAACTTTTCTGCATTGTTCAAATTTAAATTCAAATTTGGGCATTTAAATCCTTCTTTGAAAATCCACTACTCTGTCCCCCTAACTCCAAATCCAAAACTAGGAATTTTCCCCTTCTTAGTTTTTCTCCTAGTATTTACATAAATAAGTTGACATTTTTGTGAGCACTTTGACTTTTCTGTTTTTATTATTGTCTTATTTTTCTGTTCTTTTCTTGCAACGATTAGATCCCATATTTAACGAAGTTGCTAAAGGAGAAGAAGGAGAAGGATTTGAAGACCTTGAAGACCAAGCCAATCAAGGCAAGCAGCCCCTTTGACCATGACACCCCTCTTGTTCATTGGTACCCTTTTCCGATTGCATGATGATGAAATATGACAGTGGTAAACTTGTTGTGAACCACCACATGATGTATACCCCTACTCATGACTTTACCTTATTCATGAATGCAATGTCAAGAGACTAGTTGATGCATAATGATGCATGTGTACCATGAACTCTTCGTGGTTACATTCTTTCGAAAACCCCATCGGGTGCCCCTAATGCCCTTGGGAGATGTTGAACTAAGGTCACCACTTGAGGAAGAAGTGGTGTACCAAAGAGAGCTTTTGGTGTGTGTGTAAAATGATGGATTAGATTTATGTGTGATTACCGTCCCAACCAAACATGTGCAACCAGTCTACCCCTTTTATGGGATGGGGCATTATTGATTACTTAGGCTGATACTAGCATGGTGCCCACACTAGTAGTGACGGGGGTGACTTGAGGTTACTCTCGGGACGGGGTCGTGCTTGGATAGGCGGCCATTACTGTTTTCATAGGGCACCGGACACACCGTTGGTCCCTTCGTGTATGCGTGATAATGTAAAAAGGGCAGAGTCCCATGATCTTTTGCTTATACACGAGGGCCGTGTATCAACGAGTGGACCCTATGTTAGTGTCGTCTAGGGAAAGGTAATGATCGAGTGCTTCCCCTGAGTACTTGAGGTACTGCGGGATCGTGGATGACACGAAAGTTTCCCGGATCTTGTGGGTAAAGTGCGCAACCTTTGCAGAGTGTCAAACTATTCGAATAGCCGTGTCCACGGTCATGGACAATTGGGAGGTGCTACTAAAACTATGTCCAGAAATTTTACAATCTCGGAGCATGTGTGTGTGGAAGGGAACTATTCGTGTCAAGGGGTGACTTGACATGTTGAATGACATGACATTGATTCAAACTCTATTTGTGTTGATATCTGTAACCTATTCTCAAGGTTACCCATGTTCATTGATGCATATCTCACAAGTTTATAGAACATCTCAACTAGCTTGAAGCTAGGTTGCTTACTTGTTGTACAATTGCATTGTTACTTTGAACCAAATCATGGGTTGCTTGCGAGTACATTCAAAGTACTCATTGGCTTGCCACTGGTTATTTAATTGGCCAGGCATGGAAGAGCAGGAGTTCGAGGAAGAGTTCTTTGGTGATGAACATGCGAACTAGGACGCTTCCCAGTCAAAATGCCTGTAGGGTTAAGGCAGATGGCATGGGTCCTACTTATCGACGAAGATTTCCGCTGCTTATGTTCCATTTGATGTTCAGCCCTTAAGGCTTTATCAATGTAAGACTTGACCATAATGGTCATAATTTGTGTAAGACCGTATGTATGGATGTAAGACTCTTGTTATTCAGCTTATGTGTGTTCAGTGAGCATTGATATCTGGGATCACTGTACACGTGCATTCGGTGATCTCGACTTATGAGTCGGGCTCCCCACAAATAATATCTAACCCAACCACTCTTTTTCGCAGTCACAAACAAATGGATCGGTCTGATCCATAAAATCAACATCCTGTGCAAAAAAATATATTGGAGGATGATTACAAGTTGTTGTAAATAGAAGTCGAGCACGTTCAGAAGCCCATTTGTCCACCTGAAACTTCTTTTTTTGCTGTTCAACATGTCCGTCCAGGAGAAATCTCTTGTTGAAAAACTTAAGCCTCATGGACAATAGTAGCCTCACATTCAATAGGAAGAATGTGACAAAGCTTTTGTTTGCCTTGTTGGATGCATATCTTTCCATCGTTATTGTCCTCAAATGAATGTCATGAGAACTGAGAAAATCATAGTCCTTATTATGCGACCGATTGGTTATATGTTTTTCTCCATGTGTTAGTGCCTAAGTAGACATGAAGATTGAAAATAGTTAAGATCTGAAAAAAGAGCATGTCAAAAGAGAGACAGCTGAAAGGTTAATTCTAGTAGAATATATACGGGCTTTCAATGTGCATGAAATCATCACCTCTATATATAAATTCTCCAGAAATTGAAAGCATTGCAGCAAGCCAATAATTATGTTCAAATCATAACTAAACATTCTGATATATGAGATCTTGACAGAATCCAGCAGCATTGATAGGCTATCCATTGACGAATTGTTCATTGAGCATATAACATAATATTAGTACCCAAAGTGTACTCCAAGATGATATAAAACTTATGCGCACAAATGAAAATGAAGCTTATGATTACAAATGTGTAGATGATAATATATGGTACTTGAAAAAGTGAGGAGCCAAAGACCAACTTGTCGTGATCATTAAACGGATCACAAATTACACCCAAGGTCTCCAGTTTGGGCGCAGAGATGACAATTATTTGCGAAGGTTTATATCAATTATCAAGGAGAAACCTTTGAAGTGAAGGGCATCTTTGATGATCAGCTGTTGTCCTTCAAACAAATTCCAATGCTTTTAAGGTCAGGCGACTTTATTTGGAGACAACTGATAGGGATTTCTATTCCCAAAACAATCAGCAAGCGCTCCAGGCAGGGCAACTGGAGTGGATGATGATCTGCAGTGAGGCCTCTAACAGATAAACCACCACAAGTGAAAGTTTTTTTAGCAGTGGGAGTCGAAGCATTTGTACCAGATCGTCTGTTAGATGGCGCAGGGCGAAGGTGGTGGTGTGGAGAGAGGAGGAAAACCACGAGATGGACAACGGAGGTGTGGGCACAAATTCTTGGTGTTCGGTTTGTGGTATGAAACTTTTGTCATAATGGTAGAACTCAAACTGCTGGAGTTTTTCGAATTCAGGGGATGTCTGTTGTCAGTGTCAAAACTGGCAGATCTCGGGTAGGGGGGCCCCAGCTATATGTCGGAGGATCGGTGGTAACTATGATCAAAAGGACACAGTGTTTACCCAGGTTCGGGCCCTCTTAATGGAGGTAAAACCCTACTCCTGCTTGATTATATTCGAAGGGTATAGGGATTACAAGTGTTGATCTACCACGAGATCGTATTGGCTAACCCTAATTTGGCTAGCCTGGTAATGTCGTGATCCTCTCTCTGATCTAACCCTCCAGTTTATATAGACACCGGAGGGGCTTAGGGTTGTACAAAGTCGGTTTAACAGAAAGGAAATAACACATCCGGACACCTAACTTGTCGTCCACCTATACGGGAGTCCCTACCGGACATGATAGGCGATCTTCGGTCTTGTATCTTGACGGCCCATCAGTCTGGCCCATATCCAATAGACCGAACGCCCGAGGACCCCCTAGTCCAGGACTCCCATAGTAGCCCCTAAACTAGTCTTTAATGACGACATGTTCGATGTGCAGATTGCCTTCGGCATTGCAGGGCGGGTTCCTTGAATAGTATACATCGGCTTCCCTCCGTAAAAGAATTGTATCCGGCTTTACATAATGAACACAACCCTTAGCCGCGAAGGCAGTATATATAATAAATAAGAATAGTGTCTTTTACTGACAACTTTTTTCAGCGAAGCGTCAGAGTTAACCCTTCGATGTTTTGGACCATTTTCACACCCCGAGTTCCGTGTTTCGAGTCCAAGCCCCATCGGCTCGTCCTGTCAAAATAGAGATCGTGCCCACTTAATACGGGATTGCTCATTAATAGAATTAGGGTAATCCAACCGTTTATGGCGCATGCCTTCATTGGGAATAGGCGAGCTTCAAGGCGCAAGTGGGGGACGGTTGGCATTTTTACCGCCTTTAAGAGGGTAATATATTTCTCTTTTATTCCCCACGCCTTCCAGTCTCCTCTTCCTTCCAATCTCCCAAGCTCTCAGCGCCCAAAAAGCTTCTATCTTTCTCACCACCACCACCACCTCCTCCGACCATGGCCAGATCCGGTTCCAAAGGCAAGTGGGAGGCCTCCTCTATTACGGAGAAGGAGATAAAGGATCTCCGGAGTGTGGATACCTCGCCACCACAATCGCACACAGGATTCCCACCCAAGGGTTAGATTATTCCCACTCCGGAGCCCGGTGAGCGGTCGGTCTTCCTTCCTCATGTCCATAGAGGGTTAGGTTTTCCACTCCACCCATTGGTCCTTGGACTTATGTTCTACTACGGGCTAGATTTCCATGATTGAACCCCGAATTCCTTCCTCCACATCTCGGCATTCATTGTCGTGTGTGAGGCTCTTCTACGCATCCACCCACACTTCGGACTGTGGCTCAAGGTCTTTAATGTGAAGCCGAAGGTGGTCCACGGGCAGCACGCGGACTGTGGCGGAGCTATGATCAGCAAGCTTCCCAATGCCACGTGGCCCAAGGGGGCCTTCATGGAGACCATCAAGATCTGGAAATAGGAGTGGTTTTATATCACTGAGCCACGCCTCGCCAAGTGGGCGGCAATTCCAGAATTCAGATATAGACCCCCCATGAGGCTCGTCTCCTGGACCGCGAAGGGCCACGATTGGGGGTCTCAGACGGAGCTTCAGACGCTGCAAATGCATATCACCAATGTACTGAGCAAAAATGTTGGTCGAACCAACATGGTGCAAATCATGCTCTTCCGTCGCATCCTCCCGTGCCAGCGCCGGGCTTCCCCCATGTGGGAGTTCAATCCGGAGGAGCCACAAACTCTGCAGCATTTCCTTAGCACCACGCACGAGGGAATGTGGAAGCTGCTCTTCAAGGCACAGAAGAGCTGGCCCATGGAGACCGAAGACGTCGGCCTCAATGCCAAGAATCCGACCACTCCGGTTAGTATTTAACTTTCCGAAGACATACCAAATTTATAAATTCGATCGATACAAAACTCATCAGCCCATCTTTTTTTGCAAGGCTGGACCAAGAAGTTGAAGCGGATTAAGAGTCCAGCTCCGTTGCCTGAAGACCTAGTCACTCCTCAGCTGGAGGAGATGTTGGTCCCGACACCTTATCGGGCGCTAGAGAAGAAAATCAAGAAGAAGGGCAAGGGGCCCAAGGATGGGACCCACCGCAAAGGCCATCCGGAAGCAGTGTCCGGAGATACCGAGGCCATCTCTTCTCATGAGGAAGACGAGGACGAAGAGGAGGAGGAGGAGGAGGAGGAGGAAGTGGAGAGCGACTCCCCCCCTCAGGACGAGGAGGGGAAAGAGGACAGCCTCCGAGAACCTGGAGGGAGCGACGTCGAAGAAGGGGAGGGTAGTCCTCTCGGATAGTTCGGACTCAGAGTCCAAACACAGCCCAAAGAGGATCCAAAGAGGGAAGCCCCTGGCCGAAACATAAGTATCAAAAACTTACTTGTTCAGTTATCTCTTAATCAGCCTTTGTCAAATGAATCAAATCTTTTTATGTTCAGCCCTCCGTGTGAGAACCCGATTCCCTCTTCTTCGGAGGGGAACTCTTTGCCACCTGAAGAGGTGGAGAGTGATGGGCCATCGCATGCCTTCTCCCCCCTGCCATGGAGGACAGCGAGGTGTCGTCTCAAAGGGCATATCCTGGCCACGGAGGAGCGGACGAGGCCGTCCAGAAGGCGCCCGAGGACAACACCTCGGACGTTGTTGAGCAGGGCACGGCGACCCCCATGACCATCGACAGTGGAGGCCTCAACAATTTGGGCTCTCGCCGAACACCGTCCTGGAGACCCATACGGCTCCGGGTTCGGACCAGCACCCCACTTCGACAGAGGGGGGAAGGAGCGGCAGCTCCATCGACGGCCTCTGTCAATCCAAAGGCCGCTGACACTCTGCTGGAGGCATTGCAACGTGCGTCCATCATGGAGGCACACCGCACCCTGATGGGTGCAGTCATGGAAAAGGTTCGGTCCGCGAAGAGCGGACTGACCGAAGCCTTCAACAGCCTACTGACAGGCTTTGAGGTATGCGATGTAATACTTTTTACAAGTTTATTCACACACACACACATATATATATATACAGATAAGGCTGAACTCATGTATAGACAGTAGCCCCTGAGACACTATCTGGATTAGAATAATCAAGGATAGAGGATCGAAAACATATTGACAATGTATCGTACTATGTTGTTGGACACGCTTCTATGCTGGCGGCTACTGCCCAGGCCGCGGAGGCTGCCGAGCTCAATCGGAAGCTTCAGCTATCCGATGAGGAACTCGACTGCATCAACAAGCAGTTTAACGAAACCCAATGTATGCGGCACTACTACATGCCACGAAAGTGATATGTGTGTTAATCTTTGATATTGACTAAATGTTATGAATATACTCACAGTTAGCGCAGCCGAGGTCAAGTCCCTCAAGAGCACCCTCACCCAAGCCAAGAAGGAGGCAGAGGTGTAACGCCCCGAGACCGACGCTCCAGAAGACTTCCAGCTATTCCGAGTTTTGCCATGTGTTTCTTTTGTGCTTGCTCTTTTATTTTTGCATTGCATCATGCCATCATGCCATTTAATTTTGAAAACTCAACTAAATAAATTGTATGGATCTTCGATCCATTTAAATCGAGGGAAGGGTGACTTCTCTTTATAACATACCCTCCCGATATTTAGGGAGCTATAATAAAATATTCCATTGTTTTGGAATCACCTTAACACACTTGCAAAATATCCCAATGCCTTTATTATCTTAATTCTTGGTCTCCAACTCTGCCCATAAATTATTTCATCATTTTCCGGAGCTCCACCAAAAATCCGAACATTTTTGGACCTTCCCAAACCTCACTTCCTATTCAAATCATTTGAATTTAAATCAAATGAGTTTGAATTTAATCTTTCAATCATGCCTCTTTCTATTTTTCTTGGTACGAGCATATTTTTGTGAGTCCAAGGAAATTATCCCCTTGCGCATTTTCTTTCCCTAACCCTCCTTTTCTTTTCTTCTCTCTTTTTGCTTTTCTGCTAAAGTAAATATAAGAGAGAGAGAAGAGAGCCTTGCAGCCCAGCCGGCCTCTTAGGCCCGGCCAACCTAAGCCGGCCCAAGGCCCAGCCGGTGCCCCTCTAACCCTAGCCGCAGCGCCCGCACCCCATCTCTCCCCTCGTTCCCTGCCAGCGCCGCCTACACACGCATCGAGCAGGGAGACGAGCTCCCTGCGCCAAATCCTCTCGCGGCCGCATCCCTCGATCCACCTCTCCTCGATCCCCACCTTCCTCTCGCTCGCTCCCTCATCCCACTACCTCCTCCTCATCGCCTTGGGGCCCGACGCGCGCCACCACTGCAGGCCGGAGCCCCGTCGACCACCTCGCTGCCGTCGCCCCCAGGGGGCCACCAGCAAGGCCCTGCGCCCGCAGACGTCGTCCTCCGGCGCCCAAGTCCTGCGCGAAGCGCCAAGCCTCCATGGCTGCACCTCCTTCACCGCCCGAACCCGTCGTCCTCAACCCCGTCAAGCTCCGTCGCGCCCCGCGCCCTCAAGTGTCTCGTGCCCCGCCGCCGTCCGTCTTCTCGATCCAGCGCTGCCCTGCTTCCTCGTCCCCGCCGTCGCTTCCCTACACCTCTAGGCGCCGCCCCCGCAGCCCTCTCCATCGAGCAGGATCAGGAGCGTCACGAGGACGCCCGCCTCGACCGCGCCTGGGCTGCGTTCTCGCCCTGGCTGCTTACCCAGGGACCACGCGGTCCGATGCCGGCCTCGCCAAGGTCCCGCTTCGCCAGCTCCTCCGGCCCCGGCCTCGCCAAGGTCCAGCTTCGCCAGCTCCTCCGGCCCAGCTCCCGCTGACCTCCGCTGCTAATTTTCCATGGACGTCAAGTACCAGTACCACGACCCTGGATGGCTGCGAGTCGTGTACCTCTACAGATAGTGCGTTTTGCGTCAAGTACCACTACCGTCAAGTACCTCTTCGCAAGACCAAGTTCCTCTACGACATGTGTACGACTACCGGCGCCGAAGTCCGCGAGTACCACTACATTTGCGATGTACATCTACACCAAGACTGGACCGACAAGTACCGCAAGAACATTTGTACCTCTACCGTCGCCGTGGATCCGACGAGTACCCCTACAACAAGTGTACCTCTACCTCGTCTTCGGGATCGCTAAGAACGTCAAGTACCCCTTCGAGATGACGAGATCGGCAAGTTCGAATGACCCCAAGTACCTCTTCAAAACGACCGAGTACCATTACCATCGGACGCTTGAACGACTACTTCCTCTACTTCCCACGACGACCCGTGAACAACTACTTCCCCTTCGACAAGTGTACCCCTACCACCGAACTCGATCCGTTTCGATAATGCACGCTTCAAAGGTATAACCCTGAGACGACCGCCCATGAACGAATGCATGTGTGTTGTATGAGATGCCCGCGTTTGCACCGTGTCCGAAATTGTCGCGTGCATGTTTCACCTCGTTGCCATGCCACCATCTTGTGGGAACCCGGTATCCGGGAGCACCCCGCCGTTCATCACATGACACGCTCCCGTCACACTTGTTCTTTTCCACCGGCATCTCAATCGAGTTTCCGGAACCAGAACGTTGCCGTGGCACCATTTCCGTTATCGTCGCCCTGGCACCCTTTCTTTCCGCCATGATGACAAATGCTTCTTAATTTGCTCTTGTCAACTTTTCTTAAAATTGCATAAAACTTGCATAGGTCATCCGCATCATGATAACAACATTTAAAATGTTTAAACTTGTTGTTGCATTAAATTGCTAAATGCATATGGGGATTTACCGGATTTGTTGTTTTTATATCCGGCCCCATTTAAATTGTTTAGATGGTATAGTTTATGTTATGCTTCACCTCTTGCCATGTTTAACTACAGTTAATATTGTTGGGTAGCATAAACGAGAGAGAACTAAATAATCGATGTGGTGTTTTGTCAATATGCATCCCGATGCATATTGAGCTCCATTTAATTTGTAGGATTGATTGTGCATTTTGCCATGCCATGCCCCTTTAATCCGGACATGCATCATATTTGTTTGTGCATCGTGCCATGATGATGTGTTGGTTGTTTACTATGTTGTGTGATTCTTTTCCGGTGTTTGCTTCTTCGGGTTGGTTCCGGTTACGTCGCTTTTGTGAGGACCCGTTCGACTACGTCCGTTTGTCTTCTTCATGGACTCGTTCTTCTTCCTTGCGGGATTTCAGGCAAGATGATCATACCCTCGAAATCACTACTATCTTTGCTATGCTAGTTTGCTCGCTCTTTTGCCATGCCAATGCTACGATGCCTACCACTTGCTTGTCAGCCACCCAAATTGCCATGTTCAACCTCTAACCCACCATGTCCTAGCAAACCGTTGATTGGCTATGTTACCGCTTTGCTCAGCCCCTCTTATAGCGTTGTTAGTTGCAGGTGAAGATTGAAGTTTGTTCCTTGTTGGAACATGGAGATGTTGTTCCTTGTTGGAATATTTATTTACTTGTTGGGATATCACAATATATCTTATTTAATTAATGCATCTATATACTGGTAAAGGGTGGAAGGCTCGGCCTTATGCCTGGTGTTTTGTTCCACTCTTGCCGCCCTAGTTTCCGTCATATCGGTGTTATGTTCTCGGATTTTGCGTCCCTTACGCGGTTGGGCTATAATGGGAACCCCTTGACAGTTCGCCTTAAGTAAAGCTCTTCCAGCAATGCCCAACATTGGTTTTACCATTTCGCCACCTAGCCTCTTTTTCCCTTGGGTTTCGCGGACTCAAGGGTCATCATTATTTTAACCCCCCCCGGGCTAGTGCTCCTCTGAGTGTTGGTCCAACTGTCAGCTACCGGTGACCACCAGGGGCAACTCTGGGTTGGCCTACCCGTACCTAAGACAATCTGAGTGTGCCCTGAGAAAGAGATATGTGCAGCTCCTATCGGGATTTGTCGGCACATTCGGGCGGTGTTGCTGGTTTAGTTTTACCCTGTCGAAATGTCTTGTTGTACCGGGATACCGAGTCTGATCGGAATGTCTCGGGAGGAGGTCTATTCCTTCGTTGACCGTGAGAGCTTGTGATGGGCTAAGTTGGGACACCCCTGCAGGGATTTGAACTTTCGAAAGCCGTGCCTGCGGTTATGGGCAGATGGGAATTTGTTAACGTCCGGTTGTAGAAAACCTGAAGTTGACCTTAATTAAAATACATCAACCGTGTGTGTAACCGTGATGGTCTCTTTCCGGCAGAGTCCGGGAAGTGAACACGGTGTTGGAGTTATGCTTGACGTAGGTAGTCCAGGATCACTTCTTGATCATACCTTTATCGACCATGCTTTGCCTTCTCTTCTCGCTCTCATTTGCGTATGTTAGCCACCATATATGCTAGTCGCTTGCTGCAGCTCCACCTTATTACCCTAGCCTTCCTATAAGCTTAAATAGTCTTGATCTCGCGGGTGCGAGATTGCTGAGTCCCTGTGGCTCACAGATACTTCCAAAACCAGTTTGCAGGTGCCGATGAGTTTGTGCAGTTGACGCAACCAAGCTCAGGAGGAGCTCGATGAAGATCTTGCCCTTTGTGTTGTTTCGTTCTAGTTGATCAGTAGTGAAGCCCAGTTGGGGTCGATCAGGGACCTTTGTCGCATTTGGGGTTCTTCTTTTATTTTGGTTCCGTAGTCGGACCTTGGTTGTATCTGGATGATGTAATGCTTTATTCATGTAATTGTGTGAAGTGGCGATTGTAAGCCAACTATGTATCTCTTTCCCTTATGTATTACATGGGTTGTGTGAACATTACCTCACTTGCGACATTGCTTTCAATGCGGTTATGCCTCTAAGTCATGCTTCGACACGTGGGAGATATAGCCGCATCGAGGGCGTGACAAGTTGGTATCAGAGCCTTCCCCGACCTTAGGAGCCCCACTGCTTGATCGTTTTTAGCGGCCAAGTTGTGTCTAGAAAAAAAATGTTTTGAGTCATTTAGGAATTATATATCGGAGAGTTTAGGAATTCTTTTTACTCCTCAGTCCCTTTGTCACTCTTGCGAGGCATCCTGACGTAGAGTTTTGACTTTTCTCTTCTCAAATTTCACTAAAAAATTTTTAGGATCACGCGGGTATCTTGGAATCGTTCCGATGGTTTTATGATGAGATCATTGTCTTGGTGCCTCCTGTCAGGGGTTTTGTGGAAGTGTCCCGGGGAGTTGAGCTCTAAGGTGTTGTCATCATAATTTTATCGTTGCAATTCTGGAATATCTGAGTTTAGTACGCCGACATCGAAAATCTCTTTTATGCAGTTCGTTGGTGAGATAACCTCGACGCCACCCAGTACTGGGGCGGGAGTTCGGGAGTATCGCCATAACTTGTATAACGGATGATTTTCGAAGGTTGAGGTAGATGATTTCCGAAGGTTTCTTGGTTATGTGTTGAAGGATGGATACAGCTGGATGTAGGATTTGCTAGTTTGGGTGAGATATTATGCTTCCCCTGTATCCCCAACACCTGATTGCATAACCGGAAAATTTCGGGAGTTCCATAGGTGGGAATTCAAGTAGCTCTTAGGATATCTTTCCGACGGATGTATGATATCAAATTGGGGTTCGACGTCTAGTGGTCCGCCTATTCACGGCTGGTTTTACAGTGGTCTCGTTGTGTCTTAAAGAGTCCTTGGCTATGCTGACTCGGGGACGCTTCGTATGTCATGTGCACTGCCTTGTACATGATGGTGATGTACGATCGAGCCCGTGTAGGCCCCACCACAAAAACTTCGGACGAAATCTCTATCATATGTTTGTACCGGCTTATTTTGCAAGCCAATCTTTTGTTTTGTTTTATTTGTGGTATTCGAGTTGCTTCGAAGTCAAATGTTGAATCCATACCTTTCCTAAATGGTGTTCTCATATTGCTATGTGAATACTAATCCTTCTTGATCATCGAGATTGTCTTGCCAATCCTTTTCAACCAGTGTGTCTCTTCAAGTGGATCCGATCATTTCAACATCAGCAAGATCAATTATCATTTCTTCTCAACGGTGTTTTCCCACCCTCCCACCCTTGTTTTCTTGAAGGATTCAGAATTATTGATCAAGTATCCATCTTATTGATGTGAAGTCTCTCCATTCTTTTCCTTCAATGTTCTTATCCGGTGATTCTCATGAAGTTTCTAACGGAGCTTCAAGTTCGTCATACCTCATTCCTTTCTCTTCTCCGGTGGATTCAAGTCAAGATTTGTCGATTATATCCCCCTTTTCTCATCTCAAATACCTTCTCTTGACGGTGCTCCTCATATTTATTCATTTCTCGCTATTCTATTGTTCCGGAGTGCTCAAGATATCTCGAAGATTCGTGTTTCCACTCTGCATTCGTTCAAGCTCTTTCGAGATTGGTATCTCATTCAAGTCATTTAATTCAACCGGTGCAACATCTCTTTTAAATCTTTTCAACGGTGTTCTTTTGAGTGGGCCCTAACCCACAGGTTTTTTCCCAGGATCTTACCTGACTCTTCTATTTTCCCAGAGCTATCCTAAATTCTTCTCCAAGTTTGACGTAAGAATGAGTTATCATCAGTCAAATGCTTTTTCTCCAAGATCTTTCAAATTCTTTTCATAGTTGGCTAAACCTCTTCGCTTTTGATTCTTCTGGTGTGCCTCAATAATTCTTGGTGGTGTTTCTCGTCGTCATTCTCATCATTTGAAGACCGAAGAAGAGTTTCTCTTTAATCTTGCTCTATTCTCTTCAAGATTCATGGTGCTAGCTTGTTGCCATCCTCTCATAATTGTTTTCGATTGTGAGAATCTTTTTCACCCATCAGGAGATATTCAAGAGTCTTCTCAGTTTGAATATCCGGAGCCCATCATCGAAGATTTATTCATTCTCAGTTTGCAGTTATCATTCTCCGATCTTACCGGTGCCTTGTTCAAGTGATCTTTAATCGGCTCGTGCTCTCTTCGTTCTCATGTATCTAGATTGTCTCATGTATCTTCGTTCATTTCTCCATTCTTCCCGGTGTTTCTTTGTCTTCCCTTAATTCATTGTCAATTCGTACGATGGTTCGTTCAAGATTTTTTCTTCTTTCTTATCATATCAATTCATTTGTTGTTCCAATCCTACCAGTGGTTCGTTGAAGACCTTCTCAAGTTTACGCTATAGCTCTTTTAATCCTTTCTACGAGAATAAGTAATATGCCAAATCCGTTGATTGTCATCAATTTAATTGGTGAAGGATAAGCATAACATAATTCTTATTCTTGTTCATCCAAGTGATTAATTCTTTATTCCGGAGGCCCTTAAAATTCTCGGTTTCATTTGTTTCATCTTCTCTTTTTCCCGGAGTTCCAAGATCTAATTATCACGGAGGTCCATCTAAATCATTGCAAGGATTCACCTTGTGTTTTCAATTTCTCTTTCTTTTCATTCCTTTTGTTTACCGGAGTTCTTCATGGAGGTTCTACATGATGGTTCATCAAGGATTTAATTCCCTTCTCAAAGTTTTCATCGAGATTCTTTCCTAAGGAGCAAAAGCTTTCTTTATATGGTAATCCGGAGTGCAATTTCTTTCTACCGTATCTTTGGAGGTGGTATTATGTCCTTCTTGATAATTCCCCTTCGTTGCTTCGTGAGTCACAAGTTTTCAAGAGTGACATATTTAAATCCATCTTTTTCTCTTTGTTCAAGAGATCTTCTCAACCGTCAATCTCTTCATTGGAGTTATCTTGGTATGGATTTCACCTAAAGCCTTCCCTAAGGATTGTTGCCATTTATGGTGCTTGTAAATGATCCAAGTACTTCATTTATCCTCCCGGTGAAATAAGTTTCTCGTCTCCTCGTTCATATCTTCTCGTGAGTGGCAGGTTGTCATCTCATAATTTGAGATGTATTTCATAAGACCATATCAAGATTATTCTTTTCGTTGTTGGTTTTCAACAACTCCATTCTAGCATTTGTTGTATCTGTGATCTCTCAAGATCTTGTTTCCCTTCGTTCCGGAGTCATTGTGATGTTGCTCTTTTCAACCCATCATCTTGTTTGTCAAAGATCATGTTCTTTTCGTGCTTATCCATTTAACCAGAGTGTCGTGTCCTCTGCTCAAGTTCTTTTCATCTTATCTAGTCTTGTATCACTTTTCAACCGGAGTGCTGTTCGAATTTGGTCTTCCTTGATCCCCTTCCTTAACCGGCGCATTTTCAATATATATCTTCCCTTCAACCTCAAGGTTTCGCAATGCTCTTTGTCCCTAGTTTCTAACGGAGTGTTTTCGACTTTGTTCTCCTTCGTTCTATTCTTTTCTCGAATTAGTTCAACCTCGCAAGGTTCTTTGGTTTCACTCGTTCGTCAAAGGAGCAACTTAGTTTTACCTCTCCTCTCTTTCTCTTCCGTTGTCCCTCCGGTGCCATTCTAGATCTCGGGACGAGATCCTCTCATAGTGGTGGAGTGTTGTAACGCCCCGAGACCGACGCTCCAGAAGACTTCCAGCTATTCCGAGTTTTGCCATGTGTTTCTTTTGTGCTTGCTCTTTTATTTTTGCATTGCATCATGCCATCATGCCATTTAATTTTGAAAACTCAACTAAATAAATTGTATGGATCTTCGATCCAGTTAAATCGAGGGAAGGGTGACTTCTCTTTATAACATATCCTCCCGATATTTAGGGAGCTATAATAAAATATTCCATTGTTTTGGAATCACCTTAACACACTTGCAAAATATCCCAATGCCTTTATTATCTTAATTCTTGGTCTCCAACTCTGCCCATAAATTATTTCATCATTTTCCGGAGCTCCACCAAAAATCCGAACATTTTTGGACCTTCCCAAACCTCACTTCCTATTCAAATCATTTGAATTTAAATCAAATGAGTTTGAATTTAATCTTTCAATCATGCCTCTTTCTATTTTTCTTGGTACGAGCATATTTTTGTGAGTCCAAGGAAATTATCCCCTTGCGCATTTTCTTTCCCTAACCCTCCTTTTCTTTTCTTCTCTCTTTTTGCTTTTCTGCTAAAGTAAATATAAGAGAGAGAGAAGAGAGCCTTGCAGCCCAGCCGACCTCTTAGGCCCGGCCAACCTAAGCCGGCCCAAGGCCCAGCCGGTGCCCCTCTAACCCTAGCCGCAGCGCCCGCACCCCATCTCTCCCCTCGTTCCCTGCCAGCGCCGCCTACACACGCATCGAGCAGGGAGACGAGCTCCCTGCACCAAATCCTCTCGCGGCCGCATCCCTCGATCCACCTCTCCTCGATCCCCACCTTCCTCTCGCTCGCTCCCTCATCCCACTACCTCCTCCTCATCGCCTTGGGGCCCGACGCGCGCCACCACTGCAGGCCGGAGCCCCGTCGACCACCTCGCTGCCGTCGCGCCCAGGGGGCCACCAGCAAGGCCCTGCGCCCGCAAACGTCGTCCTCCGGCGCCCAAGTCCCGCGCGAAGCGCCAAGCCTCCATGGCTGCACCTCCTTCACCGCCCGAACCCATCGTCCTCAACCCCGTCAAGCTCCGTCGCGCCCCGCGCCCTCAAGTGTCTCGTGCCCCGCCGCCGTCCGTCTTCTCGATCCAGCGCTGCCCTGCTTCCTCGTCCTCGCCGTCGCTTCCCTACACCTCTAGGCGCCGCCCCCGCAGCCCTCTCCATCGAGCAGGATCAGGAGCGTCACGAGGACGCCCACCTCGACCGCGCCTGGGCTGCGTTCTCGCCCTGGCTGCTTACCCAGGGACCACGCAGTCCGATGCCGGCCTCGCCAAGGTCCAGCTTCGCCAGCTCCTCCAGCCCCGGCCTCGCCAAGGTCCAGCTTCGCCAGCTCCTCCGGCCCAGCTCCCGCTGACCTCCGCTGCTAATTTTCCATGGACGTCAAGTACCAGTACCACGACCCTGGATGGCTGCGAGTCGTGTACCTCTACAGATAGTGCGTTTTGCGTCAAGTACCACTACCGTCAAGTACCTCTTTGCAAGACCAAGTTCCTCTACGACATGTGTACGACTACCGGCGCCGAAGTCCGCGAGTACCACTACATTTGCGATGTACATCTACACCAAGACTGGACCGACAAGTACCGCAAGAACATTTGTACCTCTACCGTCGCCGTGGATCCGACGAGTACCCCTACAACAAGTGTACCTCTACCTCGTCTTCGGGATCGCTAAGAACGTCAAGTACCCCTTCGAGATGACGAGATCGGCAAGTTCGAATGACCCCAAGTACCTCTTCGAAACGACCGAGTACCATTACCATCGGACGCTTGAACGACTACTTCCTCTACTTCCCACGACGACCCGTGAACAACTACTTCCCCTTCGACAAGTGTACCCCTACCACCGAACTCGATCCGTTCCGATAATGCACGCTTCAAAGGTATAACCCTGAGACGACCGCCCATGAACGAATGCATGTGTGTTGTATGAGATGCCGCGTTTGCACCGTGTCCGAAATTGTCGCGTGCATGTTTCACCTCGTTGCCATGCCACCATCTTGTGGGAACCCGGTATCCGGGAGCACCCCGCCGTTCATCACATGACACGCTCCCGTCACACTTGTTCTTTTCCACCGGCATCTCAATCGAGTTTCCGGAACCAGAACGTTGCCGTGGCACCGTTTCCGTTATCGTCGCCCTGGCACCCTTTCTTTCCGCCATGATGACAAATGCTTCTTAAGTTGCTCTTGTCAACTTTTCTTAAAATTGCATAAAACTTGCATAGGTCATCCGCATCATGATAACAACATTTAAAATGTTTAAACTTGTTGTTGCATTAAATTGCTAAATGCATATGGGGATTTACCGGATTTGTTGTTTTTATATCCGGCCCCATTTAAATTGTTTAGATGGTATAGTTTATGTTATGCTTCACCTCTTGCCATGTTTAACAACAGTTAATATTGTTGGGTAGCATAAACGAGAGAGAACTAAATAATCGATGTGGTGTTTTGTCAATATGCATCCCGATGCATATTGAGCTCCATTTAATTTGTAGGATTGATTGTGCATTTTGCCATGCCATGCCCCTTTAATCCGGACATGCATCATATTTGTTTGTGCATCGTGCCATGATGATGTGTTGGTTGTTTACTATGTTGTGTGATTCTTTTCCGGTGTTTGCTTCTTCGGGTTGGTTCCGGTTACGTCGCTTTTGTGAGGACCCGTTCGACTACGTCCGTTTGTCTTCTTCATGGACTCGTTCTTCTTCCTTGCGGGATTTCAGGCAAGATGATCATACCCTCGAAATCACTACTATCTTTGCTATGCTAGTTTGCTCGCTCTTTTGCCATGCCAATGCTACGATGCCTACCACTTGCTTGTCAGCCACCCAAATTGCCATGTTCAACCTCTAACCCACCATGTCCTAGCAAACCGTTGATTGGCTATGTTACCGCTTTGCTCAGCCCCTCTTATAGCGTTGTTAGTTGCAGGTGAAGATCGAAGTTTGTTCCATGTTGGAACATGGAGATGTTGTTCCTTGTTGGAATATTTATTTACTTGTTGGGATATCACAATATATCTTATTTAATTAATGCATCTATATACTGGTAAAGGGTGGAAGGCTCGGCCTTATGCCTGGTGTTTTGTTCCACTCTTGCCGCCCTAGTTTCCGTCATATCGGTGTTATGTTCCCGGATTTTGCGTCCCTTACGCGGTTGGGCTATAATGGGAACCCCTTGACAGTTCGCCTTAAGTAAAGCTCTTCCAGCAATGCCCAACATTGGTTTTACCATTCGCCACCTAGCCTTTCTTTTCCCTTGGGTTCGCGGCTCAAGGGTCATCATTATTTTAACCCCCCCGGGCCAGTGCTCCTCTGAGTGTTGGTCCAACTGTCAGCTACCGGTGACCACCAGGGGCAACTCTGGGTTGGCCTACCCGTACCTAAGACAATCTGAGTGTGCCCTGAGAAAGAGATATGTGCAGCTCCTATCGGGATTTGTCGGCACATTCGGGCGGTGTTGCTGGTTTAGTTTTACCCTGTCGAAATGTCTTGTTGTACCGGGATACCGAGTCTGATCGGAATGTCTCGGGAGGAGGTCTATTCCTTCGTTGACCGTGAGAGCTTGTGATGGGCTAAGTTGGGACACCCCTGCAGGGATTTGAACTTTCGAAAGCCGTGCCCGCGGTTATGGGCAGATGGGAATTTGTTAACGTCCGGTTGTAGAAAACCCGAAGTTGACCTTAATTAAAATACATCAACCGTGTGTGTAACCGTGATGGTCTCTTTCCGGCGGAGTCCGGGAAGTGAACACGGTGTTGGAGTTATGCTTGACGTAGGTAGTCCACGATCACTTCTTGATCATACCTTTATCGACCGTGCTTTGCCTTCTCTTCTCGCTCTCATTTGCGTATGTTAGCCACCATATATGCTAGTCGCTTGCTGCAGCTCCACCTTATTACCCCAGCCTTCCTATAAGCTTAAATAGTCTTGATCTCGCGGGTGCGAGATTGCTGAGTCCCTGTGGCTCACAGATACTTCCAAAACCAGTTTGCAGGTGCCGATGAGTTTGTGCAGTTGACGCAACCAAGCTCAGGAGGAGCTCGATGAAGATCTTGCCCTTTGTGTTGTTTCGTTCTAGTTGATCAGTAGTGGAGCCCAGTTGGGGTCGATCAGGGACCTTTGTCGCATTTGGGGTTCTTCTTTTATTTTGGTTCCGTAGTCGGACCTTGGTTGTATCTGGATGATGTAATGCTTTATTGATGTAATTGTGTGAAGTGGCGATTGTAAGCCAACTATGTATCTCTTTCCCTTATGTATTACATGGGTTGTGTGAAGATTACCTCACTTGCGACATTGCTTTCAATGCGGTTATGCCTCTAAGTCGTGCTTCGACACGTGGGAGATATAGCCGCATCGAGGGCGTGACAGGAGGTGAGCAAGGTGGCCGCTGGCAAAGCAGCCAAAGAGTTAGAGGTGGAGCAAACCACCCGCCGAAGACATGAGGCGCGGGTGGGGTGATCAAACATGAGCTCAAGGATGCTATCGCCAAGTGCGAGTCCTTGGAGCAGAAGAGTTCGAAAGAAGCCTTCAAGCTCACCAAAGCACTGGAAAGCACGATAGAAGCCCGGGTTGAGGCCCAGGGCGCTCGCCAGGAGATCCAAGAGGCGAGGCAAATAGCGGCTGGTAAGGCCTTTCTCATGCAGAGTAAATTTACAAGGAAGAGATATATTTTGCTGAACCAGGTATGGAGTTCTCCAGGCGCATTTGCGGATCTGCCGAGGAGCATTGCTGACGCTGCCGAGTTCTTCCATGCTGAAGAGGGGAGCTCCACGGAGAAGCTATTCTGGTCGCAATACCTTGCGCCAGAGTATCTGCGCCCCTCAGCGATCAGCTGAAGCAGTTGATGGAGCTGCACAGGGTGGCCGGACTAGCCATGAAGGATGTAATAGTCCGTCTTTGGCCAGCCGAGCCCATACCCCGCTGCTACTTCGCACTTGTGAAGCGCCTGGCCGAGGCGTGTCCTCGGGTTGACGCTATCAAGCGGTCGGCCTGCATAGAAGGTGCCCGGATGGCCTTCGCCCGAGTCAAGGTATAATGGGCAAAGATGAAGACCACCGAGATTGCCACTTCGGGGCCACCTGAAGGCAAGGATCACCGGCGGCCGAAGAAGTACTTTGGCGAGGTCCTCGAGGGAGCTCGCATTCTAGAGGTCCAGTGCTCAAAGGACATCATATTTGATTAGTAGAGTCCAGTTTGTAAGATTCATGTAATGAACTCATGTTGTAAAATATTTATGCTTGCCCTTTATGATTAGTTTATCCTCCTGTTTGGCCGTTTATAAGTCTGAAAGTTTACCAGTTGTCGGCTTCTTCCCCCACGTAAATATTACAGGGGTGTTCGGGAATGCGTGACTGCACTTTATCCAACGTCTTGGTCTGATGTAGGAGGCGTCTTGCAAGGTGAACTAGGCAATCAGACTATGCGGCTTTAGTACTTTCACTTAGCCATAAGAGTCAATTGGTGGCGCTAAGTACTAGCCCCTTGTTGCGTGAACGACAAACCAGAGTGTGGCGCCTTTGCAATGCGGCTAGTCGGAGCCCAGCCCCTCGGATAACACGGCCTAAATCGCGAACGATTTGTAGTATAACACTAGGTCACCGGATCGCTGACCCGCTCTCGCATATCATGACAGTCAGTCTTCGGCATTCTCTACTGAAGTACTTAACCGAACGAACGAGAAATACAATTGCAGTAGTTCTCCCTTTACTACCTTAGCCGAACTTGCGGAACTTAAGGTGGCAAACATAGGAGCTGGGCAACCCAACTATAGACCAAAGACATGATTGGAGTCGATGCATATAATGCAATATCCGGGAGGCCGAAGAGTTCCCTATGGGTGTTCTGACTTATGAGTTTGCGGGGCCGAATACAACCCCTGGTATGAAGGCCGTGCCGAGCCACATATGTCAGTCGAACGTAAGGGGGGAACATAGATGACAAAATAATACAAGAATCCAACCAAGAAGGTGATAATCATATGCTTCCTTTATATCCTTACTGATACGTCGAGGTGTGTCTCGACAGACGATGCCATTCAATATTCACGTCATGTTACATGCCTACAGAAAAAAAGAAAAAGTCTTATATAAGGGAAAGTCTAACACATGGCCTATAAATAATAGTTCAAAAACTCTAGTGATCCCCTGTCGCACGTCTGCGCCATTTCTCCTTAGTAATAGGTCCTTTGATAGGAGTATTTGATGGTTGGAAAACGCTAGCCTTAAAAGGATCTCCTGAAACAACCATATAGCAAGTAGGGCTCTTGATGAACCTGCAGTGAAAAAAAGGTATATGCGGTCCAGATGGGGTCAAGCCGTATTATGGACCTTTTCCACAATGTGCCTCCGGCGTCGCCCAGGGTATTTTTTGTCTATAGGTTTGTATGCGTAGTACGCAAGCCACAACCTGATGGGGTGATTGGTGGAGGCCGAACTGGTAATATTGGTCCGGATTCATTGATTTATCGCAATTATGCACGGACCGGACTCGTTTAGATACATCATTGGCTTTATTGGCCTATGAACTATTTGGTTTGATAAGGCCGCCATACACCTCGGCTGCGAGGGCCGCGGTGTGCTCTTCAGTACGGAGGGAGCGCTCCATATTACCATTGATTGTAATAACACCATGAGGTCCGGGCATCTTAAGCTTCAAGTAAGCGTAGTGCGGGACTGCATTAAAGCGGACGAAAGCAGTTCGTCCGAGCAGTGCGTGATAGCCACTGCGGAAAGGGACGATGTCGAAGATTAACTCTTTGCTGCGAAAGTTGTCTGGGGAGCCGAATACTACCTCCAATGTCAATGAGGCCGTGCAACGGGCCTCCACTCCCGGTATCACACCTTTAAAGGTAGTGTTACTAGGCTTGATTCTTTATGGGTCAATGCCCATCTTACTGGCAGTGTCTTGATAGATCAGGTTGAGACTGCTGCCCCCGTCCATAAGGACTCTAGTGAGATGGTATCCATCAATAATTGGATCAAGTACCAAGGCGGCCGACCCCCTTGACAGATACTGGTAGGGTGATCCCTGCGATCAAAAGTCATCGGACAGGCTGGCCGTGTGTTAAACTTGGGGGCGACAGGCTCTACAGCGTAGATGTCCCTTAGTGAGTTCTTGCGCTCCCTTTTGGGGATGTGAGTGACATAGATCATGTTCACTGTTTTCACCTCGGGGGGAAACTGCATCTGACCACCGGTGTTCGGCTGACGAGGCTCATCGTCATCTTCACTTGGAGGTCCCTTTCCCTTGTGTTCGGTATTTATTTTACTGGACTGTTTGAAAACCCAACAATTCCTGTTGGTGTGGTTCGCAGGCTTATCAGGTGTGCCATGAATCTGACAGGGCCTCTCAAGGATTTTATCCAAGCTGGATGGCCCATCCTTGTTGCCTTTGAAAGGTTTCTTCCGCTGACCGGATTTAGAGCCGCCGAATCCCGCATTGACTATCGTATCGTCTGCACCGTCATTGTTGTTCCGACGTTTGTTTACCATTGCCGTCCCTGGCCTCAGAAGTGCCAGGGTTGCCCGAGCTATTGCTTCTACAAGCCAACCAGCTATCCTCACCCGCACAGAAGTGGGTCATTAGTGCAGTTAAGGATGCCATGGTCTTCGGCTTTTCCTGCCCGAGGTGTCAGGCAAGCCATTCATCCCGGACACTATGTTTGAAGGCCGCTAAGGCTTGGCATCTGGACAGTCCATGATCTGGTTCTTTTTAATTAGGAACCGATTCCTAAGCTTGCGAGCTGATTCACCTGGTTGTTGGATTATGTGACTCGAGTCGTCAGCATTCGGTGGCCGGACATAAGTGCCTTGAACGTTGGCCCGAAAAGCATCTTCCAAATCTTCCTAGGTTCCAATGGATTTTTTGTAGGGGAACGTTGCATAAAATAAATTTTTTTCTACATTCACCAAGATCAATCTATGAGTTCATCCAGCGATGAGAGAGAGGAGTGCATCTACATACCCTTGTAGATCAAGCGGAAGCGTTCAAGAGAACGGGGTTGAGGGAGTCGTACTCGTCGTGATCCAAATCACCGGAGATCCTAGCGCTAAATAGATGGCACCTCCGCGTTCAACACATGTACGGTCAGCGTGACGTCTCCTCCTTCTTGATCCAGCAAGGGGGAAGGAGAGGTTGATGAAGATCCAGCAGCACGACGGCGTGGTGGTGGATGCAGCAGGGATCCGGCAGGGCTTCGCCAAGCGTCTGCGGGAGGGAGAGGTGTAGCAAGGGGAAAGGGAGGCGCCAAGGGCAAGGGTGCGGCTGCCCTCCCTCCCCCCTCCTTTATATAGGGTCCCCAGGGGGGCGCCGGCCCTGGAGACGGGATCTCTAGGGGGGCAGCAGCCAAGGGGGGAGACTTGCCCCCCAAGGCAAGTGGAGGCGCCCCCTCCCCTAGGGTTCCCAACCCTAGGCACAGGGGGGCCCAAGGGGGGGGGGCGCACCAGCCCACCAGGGGCTGGTCCCCTCCCCACTTCAGCCCACAGGGCCCTCCGGGATAGGTGGCCCCACCCGGTGGACCCTCGAGACCCTTCCAGTGGTCCCGGTACAATACCAGTGACCCTCGAAACTCTCCCGATGGCCGAAACAACACTTCCTATATATAATTCTTCACCTCCGGACCATTCCGGAACTCCTCATGACGTCCGGGATCTCATCCGGGACTCCGAACAACTTTCAGTTTGCTGCATACTAATATCTCTACAACCCTAGCGCAACCAAATGTAACACCCACGATGCGGCTATATCTCCCACGTGTCGAAGCATGACTTAGAGGCATAACCGCAAGGTGGTTTTGTTGCAAGAAGGGTCATCTTCACACAATCCCATGTAATGAACAAGAATGGGATAAAGAGAGTTGGCTTACAATCGCCACTTCACACAATACATAAATAAATCATACATCATTCCAAATACACTCATAGACTGACTACAGTCCAATCCAAAAGAAAAGAAGACAACCCCAAATGCTAGATCCCCGATCGTCCCGACTGGGCTTCGCTACTGATCATCTGGAAACGAAATGTAGTAACGACCAAGGTCCTCATCAAACTCCCACTTGAGCTCGATTGCGCCACTTGCGCTGGTATCCTCGGCACCTGCATCTGTTTTGGTAGAATCTATGAGCCACGGGGACTCAGCAATCTCACACCCACGAGATTAAGACTATTTAAGCTTGTAGGTAGGAAAAGGGTAATATGGTGGAGCTGCAGCAAGCACTAAGCATATATGGTGGCTAACATACGCAAGTGAGAGCGAGAAGAGAAGCAACGCATCGGTCGAGAAGCTAGAAGTGATCAAGAAGTGATCCTGAAACTACTTACGGTCATAGATAACCCAAACCGTGTTCACTTCCCGGACTCCGCCGAGAAGAGACCATCACGGCTACACACACGGTTGATGCATTTTAATGAAGTCAAGTGTCAAGTTCTCTACAACTGGACATTAACAAATTCACATCTGCCTCATAACCGCGGGCACGACTTTCGAAAGATAATACCCTGCAGGGGTGTCCCAACTTAGCCCATCACAAGCTCTCATGGTCAACGAAGGATATACCTTCTCCCGGGAAGACCCGATCAGTCTCGGAATCCCGGTTTGCAAGACATTTCGACACTGGTAAAACAAGACCAGTAAAGCCGCCCGATGTGCCGACAAATCCCGATAGGAGTCGCACGTATCTCATTCTTAGGGCACACCGGATAAGTCAAGCTACGAGTAAAATCAACCCTTAAGTTTCCTCGAGGTGGCCCCGCAGGCTGCTCGGTTCGGACCAACACTCGGAGGAGCACTGGCCCGAGGGGGCTAAAATAAAGATGACCCTCGGGCTCACGAAAACCCAAGGGAAAAAGGTATAGGTGGCAAATGGTAAAACCAAGGTTGAGCATTGCTGGAGGAGTTTTATTCAAAGCGAACTGTCAAGGGGGTCCCATAAATCACCCAACCGCGTAAGGAACGCAAAATCAAGGAACATAACACCGGTATGACGGAAACTAGGGTGGCAAGAGTGGAACAAAACATCAGGCATAAGGCCGAGCCTTCCACCCTTTACCAAGTATAAAGGTGCATTAATTAAACAAGAGATATTGTGATATCCCAAATTATCCATGTTCCAACAAGGAACAAACTTCATCTTCACCTGCAACTAGCAACGCTATAAGAGGGGCTGAGCAAAAGCGGTGACATAGCCAAGCAACGGTTTGCTAAGAAAGGGATGGTTAGAGGCTTGACATGGCAATATGGGAGGCATGATAAACAAGTGTTAGGTAGAGCTAACATAGCGATAGAACGAGCAACTAGCAAAGCAAAGATAGAAGTGATATCGAGGGTATGGTCATCTTGCCTGCCAGGTTCTCAGAGTTGTCGAAAGCTTGATCCTCGTTAGCGTACTCAACGGGTTCCTCGTTCATGTACTCGTCTCCCGGCTCTACCCAAAGCAAGAACACAAGCAATGGAACCACAATAAATCACGGTGCAATGCACAAGCAATATGATGCAATACATGGCATGATACGCGAGATGTGATATGCAATGCTTATGCATGCTCTGGAAGGAAAATGATGAACAAGGCATAAAATTGGTAAACCAAGCATGTCGCTGGAAAGATGAGATGATTTTGGTTGAAATCGATATAAAGATCACCAGAATCGGATGCACGGTTTGCAAATGGCAAGCAAAACAAGAATGACACAATTATGCGATTAACAGCATGATAGCACTTAGAATGCATCAAGAAACTATGCTACAGCACCCCAACATAGCAACAAATCATATGACAGTGATCTACAAGATATTCTTGACAAAATATGAACCCTGAGATATGGCTAATTCACACATTAACAGGTTCAAACAACCATGGCAAAAGTGCAAAAGATAACAGCAGCACAGACTTCACTAACATGGCAGAAACAGCATCAGGAAGCAATGTTTAGATCAAGCAAACATCATGCTACAAGAACATATAATAGAAACTTAAGGCACGACATGATACTACTAAATGCATAGAACAAAAGTCCTCTACTGACCATGAGCCAAAAATGAACAGAAGATATGATGGCACCCATGTAAACATAGCAACTTTCGTTAACAGAATCAGGAAACAGAGCATGGCATTAACAGCATTACGAAGGCATCTTTGCGAGCTCGATTCACTCACCACAAGTCTTTGCATGACAACATAAGCATAACACCAGCAAGAATACATGTTTATGAAACTAAACATGGCAAGAACAAGTTTATAGCATGCAAGGATCAACTACAACAACCTTGGCAAAATTGAATAACATGTAAACAATCTGCCAGGAAACATTTTATAGCAAAAGTAGAGCAAGAAAAAGACATGCTAAGCTACTCCATAATTGCAAACAGGGGCATGGATGGATAGAGCATAACCATATGTTCAAAACATCCTTACTGAAGTATCTCAAAATATGCATGGATCTCTCTGTAGCATCAAGTTTACATGGCATAAAAATAACAGCAGAACAGGGACTGAAATCAGCAACATCACGAAGCCTAGTTTGCATGCTTGTTCTAGTCACCACATCAATCAAAAAAATGCATGTCAAGCACCTATGTAAATAAGACATGGCATAGTCCAAAACACATGTAGAGCTCATGCTCATAAGATGCCCACAATAAATGTAGCAAAAATGACAAATGTCCACAATCTGTTAAGAATCAAAGACTAACATTATATAGCACTCTTGCATCAGAGATTTAGGCATCATGATGAACTCAAATGAACATGGCACAATGGAACAAAATGACGAGAACAACCTGATGAACATTTTTATATATCATGCGCATGAAACGGAGCAGTATGCATGGAGTTATGATGCGATGAACAGGGCTAAAAATAATGCAGACTTGGAGGATTTCGGGGTCAACCCTAAGATTCCAGATCTGGATCCGGGCGCGGACTTCAAGGCAGGCCGGAGTTCCTCGCCGGAGATGGAGCGCGGTGGCCGGAGAAGGCTCGGGGAAGGTTGCCGGGGTCGAGGCCGGCCGATCTGGCACCGGTCGGCGCGGTCCCGCAGCGGGTGAGGCGCCGGAGGACGGACGCGGCGGCGGTGGACGGCGCGGCAGCCGGGGCGGCGGGCGGCGCGGCAGGGATCGGGACGGCGGTGGTCGGCGGCGCGTGCAGGAGAAGGCGCGGCCGGGGTCCCGCGCAGGGGCGGCGCTGCGGAGCTGGGCCGGGAGGGTCTCCCGCGGGCCCTGCAGGATGGCGGCGCGTGGTTTGCCGGGTGGCGGCGGGCGGACGTGTCCCGCCCGGTCCGGATGCGTCTGGCGGCGGAGAGGGAGCGGGCTAGGGTTTCGGGATCCAGAAATTTTGGAGGGGGAGGACATATTTATAGGTAGGAGGAGCTAGGAGACTCCAAATGGGGTGTAGTTTTCGCCCACACGATCGTGATCTGATGACGGAGAGCATGGAAGTGACTTAGATCGGTTATTGGGCTGTTTTTAAGGGGTGTTGGGGTGCAACACACAAGAGGCCTTCGCGGTTACCTGGTTAACCGTTGGAGTATCAAACGACCTCCAAATGGCACGAAACTTGACAGGTGGTCTACCGGTGGTGTACCAAGGCCACTTGGCAAGCCTCGGTCCATTCCGAGAACGTTTATCACCCGCTCACGAGAACGGACAAGAGGGGTGCGCCGGTGCATGTAGGAGTATCGGATTGCAAAACGGACAACGGGAAAATGCTCGGATGCCTGAGACGAACACGTATGCAAATGAGATGCACATGATGACATGATATGAGATGCATGACATGGACAAAATGCAAAACGAAAGACAAAACCCAACCGCAGAGGGAATACCATAGCACATAGCCGAAAATGGCAAGAGTTGGAGTTACAAATATGGAAAGTTACATCCGGGGTGTTACAACACTCCACCACTACAAGAGGATCTCGTCCCGAGATCTAGGACTGAAAGAACTCCGGATATTCGGAACGGAGGTGATCCTCGCGCTCCCAGGTGGCTTCTCGGTCGGAATGGTGTGACCACTTCACTTTCAGGAATTTGATTGACTTGTTGCGAGTCTTGCGCTCGGTTTCTTCAAGAATAGCAATGGGGTGCTCATGATAAGAGAGATCTTCTTGGAGGTCAATTTCTTCGAAGTTGATAGTGCGCTCAGGAGTCTTGAAGCACTTGCGAAGCTGTGACACATGAAACACATCGTGCACGTTCGCGAAGTTGGACGGAAGCTCAAGTTGATAGGCGAGATCGCCTCTTTTGCCAATGATCTTGAAAGGACCCACGTATCTAGGGGCAAGCTTCCCTTTGATACCGAAATGACGAGTGCCTTTCATTGGAGAGATGCGGAGGTAGACATGGTCTCCGATTTCAAAAGCCACATCACGGTGCTTGTCATCATAATAGCTCTTCTGGCGCGATTGCACGGCTTTGAGATTCTCACGAATGACTTTGCACATTTCTTCTGCTTCTGTGATCAAGTCGTTGCCAAGAAGTTGGCGTTCACCTGTCTCGGACCAATTGAGAGGAGTACGGCACTTTCTGCCGTAGAGAATTTCGAATGGGGCCTTGCCCGAACTCGCTTGGAAGTTGTTGTTGTAGGAGAACTCGGCATATGGAAGACAATCTTCCCACTTCATACCGAAGGAAATGACACAAGCCCTGAGCATGTCTTCAAGGATTTGATTGACTCGCTCGACTTGGCCACTTGTTTGAGGATGGAAAGCTGTGCTGAAACGAATGTTGGTGCCCATGGCCTTCTGAAAGGAGTCCCAGAACTTAGAGGTGAAAATGCTTCCACAATCTGAAGAAATCAATTGTGGAATGTTGTGCAAGGAGACAATTCTAGAGGTGTATAGCTCTGCCAGCTGAGCTGCTGTGATAGATTCTTTGATAGGAAGGAAATGAGCCACTTTAGTAAGCTTGTCAATGACAACGAAGATAGCATCATTTCCATGCTTGGACTTACGAAATCCAGTCATGAAGTCCATCTCGATATGATCAAACTTCCATTCCGGAATAGCAAGAGGTTGGAGGAGACCAGCTGGTCTTTGGTGTTCTGCTTTCACCCTTCTGCAGACATCACATTCGTTCACGAATTGAGCAATTTCTCGCTTCATTCGAGTCCACCAATACGAATGCTTGAGGTCATGGTACATCTTTGTACTTCTAGGATGAATGGATAGAAGGGAATTGTGTGCCTCGTTCATAATGACTTTTCTCAGATCACCTTTAGGAACCACAATTCGGTCCTCGAAGAAAAGAGTATCTTTGTCATCCAAGCGATAGCACTTGTACTTGGAAATGCCCTTGTCAATACCATGTTTCACCTTTTTCCCCATGGTATCCAGGAGTTGTGCCTCACGAATTTGATATTCCAAAGTAGGAGAGACTATGAGGTTGGCAAGAAAGCCTTGAGGAACAACTTGAAGATTCAGTTTGTGGAAAGCTTCACAAAGGTCCGGTTGGAAGGGCTTGAGAATTAAGCTGTTGCAATAAGCCTTTCTGCTCAGAGCATCTGCAATCACATTCGCCTTGCCAGGAGTATATTCAATACTTGGATTGTACTCTTGAATCATTTCGACCCATCAAGTTTGCCTGAGGTTGTGGTTGGGTTGAGTGAAGATATACTTGAGGCTCTTGTGATCGGTGAATATGTCCACTTTCCTTCCCAACAAGAGATGTCTCCATGTTATCAATGCATGGACAACTGCCACCAACTCAAGATCGTGAGTGGGGTAGTTCTTTTCGATGGGCTTCAACTGACGAGAGGTATAGGCCACAACTTTCTTCTCTTGCATTAGCACAACACCAAGACCTTGAAGAGAAGCATCACAGAAGACTTCGAATGGCTTGGATTCATCAGGAGGAGTTAAGACAGGAGCTGTGACTAGCTTCTCTTTGAGGGTGTTGAAAGCAACGTCACATTCAGGCGACCAGACATATTTGACATGCTTCTGGAGGAGGTTGGAAAGAGGCTTTGCAATCTTAGAGAAGTTCTCAACGAATCTTTGGCAATAGCTTGCAAGACCAAGAAAACTGTGGAGCTGCTTGACGTTCTTAGGAGGTTCCCAATTCACAATTGCAGACACCTTCTCGGGATTAACAGCAATGCCCTTGGCGGAGATGATATGACCAAGATAAAGAACTTCATCAAGCCATAAATCACATTTGGAAAACTTCGCATAGAATTGATGCTCTCTGAGCTTGTCGAGCACCAATCGCAAATGTTTGGCATGATCTTTCTTATTCTTGGAGAAGACCAAAATATCATCAAGATACACCAGGACGAATTCATTGGTGTAGGGGTTGAAGATGAAGTTCATCATTCGAGAGAATGTTGTAGGAGCATTGACAAGGCCGAAAGACATGACATTATATTCATAAGAACCAAAGCTTGTTCTGAATGCTGTCTTGGGAATATCTTGTTCACGAATGCGAATCTGATGATAACCCATACGGAGGTCAAGCTTGGAGAATACTTTAGCACCTTTGAGTTGCTTGAAAAGCTCATTAATGTTGGGAAGTGGATACTTGTTCTTGATTGTCTTCTTGTTCAATGGACGGTAATCGACGCACACTCGGTCCGTGCCATCCTTCTTTTGGACAAAAAGAACTCCACAACCCCATGGAGATGAACTCGGTCTGATCAAACCCAGACGCTCTTGTTCATCGAGTTGTTTCTTCAATTCCTTCAGCTCTTTAGGTCCAAGCTTGTAAGGATGTTTGCAAACGGGTTCAGTGCTAGGCTCTAGATCGATAACGAACTCAACTGGCCGATGAGGAGGCATACCCAGAAGCTCTTCTGGAAAGACATCTTGGTACTCACAAACGACTGGAATCTGAGAGATTGCGTCTAGCTCGCCCTTCTCATTTAGAGAAAACAACCGAATGGTTTCATCGCGAGCGGCATAGATGATAACATCCTCAGAAGAGTGTTCAATTGAATTTCTCTGGCAGCACAATCAAGTTGAGCTTTGTGCTGAGAAAGCCAGTCCATCCCAAGAATAAGATCGATATCAGAGTCACCAAGAACAATTGGTTAAGCCAGAAATCTATAGTCGCCCATCTTGATTGTGGTATCCGGAACCACCAAACTGGAGCTCAACCATTTACCCGGAGAAATGACATCCATGGGTTTACCCAAATGTGAATAAGTGAATTCATGCTTGGCAAAAAATGGTCTTGACATGAAACAATGCGATGCACCAGTATCAAATAAAACTTTTGTAGGAATATCATTAACTGGAAGATTACCCATGATCACATCTGAAGAATCCTCTGCCTGAGCTGCATTCATCACGTTCACCTTTGCATGCTTTGGATTATGCTTGATCACTGCATTGCTTGAAGATCTCACAGGAGGAGGAGGAGGAAGGCGCCTTTGGTTGAAGCACTTGTTTGCGTAGTGACCTTACTGCTGGCACTTGTTGCAAGTCACCTCTGAGAGCGGACGATGATACGGAGCATTTGACCTTGGAGCTTGAGAATTTGACTTGTTCTGATAGCCTGGGTTGGGTGGGTGGGAAGATCCACGACCACCTAAGTTCTTCTGCTAGTAAGGCTGACGAAACGGAGGAGGAGGAAGGTAGAACTTCTGCAACTTAGCTGCCACTTGTGAGGAAGAAGAAGACTGAACTGCATCCCTGATTCTCTTCTTAGAAGCCTCACACTTGAGCTGAGCACCTTCTTGCTTGAGGGCCATATTGTAGAATTGATCAAACTGAGTAGGCTTAACAAGAACGAGAGCTAACTGCAGATCCTCTCTAAGGCCACCTCTGAATTGATAGATCATACTCTTTTCATCAGGAACGTCTTGTTTAGCGAAGCAAGCAAGTTTCTGAAACTGCTTGTTGTATTCGTACACTGACATGTTGCCTTGCTTGAGATTGCGGAACTCCTCACGCTTGCTCTCAACAACACTGGTAGGAATGTGGTGAGCTTTAAAGTCCCGACAGAAATCAGTCCAAGTAATCACTCGACCTCCTCTGGAATCTTTGTATTGCTGGAACCAATCAGCTGCTTGGTCCTTGAGCTGAAAAGAAGCGAACTTGACGTAGTCCTCAGGCCTGACATTGCTGCATTCAACATGCTTGTTGATATCCATGAGCCAATCGTCGGCGTCTATGGCCTCGGCACAGTAGCTGAAAGACTTCGGCTGATTTGCAAGGAACTGGTTGAGGGTAGGAAACTAAGGCTGATGGTTGAACCGCCCTTGACCTTGATTCCCTTGGTTGCCTTGGCCTTGGTTGCGCTCTTGCATCAGCTGAATCAACAACTGAGCGTTGGCGTTTGTGGTTGCCATCAAAGCTTGCCATGCCTCCGGAGGCGGAGGTGGAGGTGGAGGGTTCGCCTGACTCCCATCATTCCGTTCTAGATTCTGACGCGTTGGCGGAGCCATCCTGAAGAGGGTGACATCCGTTAGCATCTTGATAGACAGATAGACAAGTTGAATCAACGGATAGAAATTGCAACATATAGTCTTCACAATAAACATTCGAACAAGGATGAACGAATGAATTCCAAAGCTAACATCATGTCCATTAAGGTGAGAAGCCACTTGATAAGAGATTGATGAAAGAAAATAAAAAGCAAGGTACGAATGGAACAAATAAGTGGTAAGGATTACCCAATCACAAACCAAATATCTGCAGGAAGAAATGCTAGAGCTACTTGAATCCCACCTATAAACTCCCGAAACTTTCTGGTTATGCAATCAGGTGTTGGGGATACAGGGGAAGCAATATATCTCACCCAAACTAACAATCCCTACATCCAGCCGTATCCATCCGTCAACACATAACCAAGAAACCTTCAGAAATCGTGTACCTCAACTTTCGAAAAGCATCCGTTGTACGAGTTATGGCAATACTCCCGAACTCCCCAGTACTGGGTGACGTCGTGGTTATCTCACCAACAACTGCATAAAAGAGATTTTTGATGTCAGAAAAACTCAGGTATTCCAGAACTGCAACGATAAAATTGTGACGACAACACCTCGGAGCTCAACTCCCCGGGACACTGCCACAACCCCTAAATGTCAGGAGGCACCAAGAACAATGTTCTCGTCACAAAACCATCGGAACGATTCCAAGATACCCGTGTGATCCTAAATTTTTTTTAGTGAAATTTGAGGAGAGAAGAGTCAAAACTTCTACGTCAGGAGACCTCACCAGAGCGACGAAGGGACTGAGGAGTAAAAAGAATCCTACTCTCCGATATATATAATCCTAAGACTCAAAACATTTTTTTGTTCTAGACTCAACAACGCCAGCAATCAATCAAGCAGGGGGCTCCAAAGTCGGGGATGGCTTTGATTACCAACTTGTAACGCCCATGATGCGGCTATATCTCCCACGTGTCGAAGCACGACTTAGAGGCATAACCGCATGGTGGTTTTGTCACAAGAAGGGTCATCTTCACACAATCCCATGTAATGATAAAGAATGGGATAAAGAAGACAACCCCAAATGCTAGATCCCCGATCGTCCCGACTGGGCTCCACTACTGATCATCTGGAAACGAAACGTAGTAACGACCAAGGTCCTCGTCAAACTCCCACTTGAGCTCGATTGCACCACTTGCGCTGGTATCCTCGGCACCTGCATCTGTTTTGGTAGAATCTGTGAGCCACGGGGACTCAGCAATCTCACACCCGCGAGATCAAGACTATTTAAGCTTGTACGTTGGAAAAGGGTAATATGGTGGAGCTGCAGCAAGCACTAAGCATATATGGTGGCTAACATGCGCAAGTGAGAGCGAGAAGAGAAGCAACACATCGGTCGAGAAGCTAGAAGTGATCAAGAAGTGATCCTGAAACTACTTACGGTCATAGATAACCCAAACCGTGTTCACTTCCCGGACTCCGCTGAGAAGAGACCATCATGGCTATACACACGGTTGATGCATTTTAATGAAGTCAAGTGTCAAGTTCTCTACAACCGGACATTAACAAATTCCCATCTGCCTCATAACCGCGGGCACAGCTTTCGAAAGATAATACCCTGCAGGGGTGTCCCAACTTAGCCCATCACAAGCTCTTACGGTCAACGAAGGATATACCTTCTCCCGGGAAGACCCGATCAGTCTCGGAATCCCGGTTTGCAAGACATTTCAACAATGGTAAAACAAGACCAGCAAAGCCGCCCGATGTGCCGACAAATCCCGATAGGAGTCGCACGTATCTCATTCTCAGGGCACACCGGATAAGTCAAGCTATGAGTAAAACCAACCCTCAAGTTTCCCCGAGGTGGCCCCGCAGGCTGCTCGGTTCGGACCAACACTCGGAGGTGCACTGGACCGGGGGGGCTAAAATAAAGATGACCCTCGGGCTCGCGAGAACCCAAGGGAAAAAGGTATAGGTGGCAAATGGTAAAACCAAGGTTGGGCCTTGCTGGAGGAGTTTTATTCAAAGCGAACTGTCAAGGGGGTCCCATAAATCACTCAACCGCGCAAGGAACACAAAATCAAGGAACATAACACCGGTATGACGGAAACTAGGGTGGAAGAGTGGAACAAAACAATAGGCATAAGGCCGAGCCTTCCACCCTTTACCAAGTATATAGGTGCATTAATTAAACAAGAGATATTGTGATATCCCAAAGTATCCATGTTCGAACAAGGCACAAACTTCATCTTCACCTGCAACTAGCAACGCTATAAGAGGGGCTAAGCAAAAGCGGTGACATAGCCAAGCAACGGTTTGCTAGGAAAGGGATGGTTAGAGGCTTGACATGGCAATATGGGAGGCATGATAAACAAGTGTTAGGTAGAGCTAACATAGCGATAGAACGAGCAACTAGCAAAGCAAAGATAGAAGTGATATCGAGGGTATGGTCATCTTGCCTGCAAGGTTCTCAGAGTTGTCGAAACCTTGATCCTCGTTAGCGTACTCAACAGGTTCCTCGTTCGCGTACTCGTCTCCCGGCTCTACCCAAAGCAAGAACACAAGCAATGGAACCAAAATAAATCATGGTCCAATGCACAAGCAACATGATGCAATACATGGCATGATATGCGAGATGTGATATGCAATGCTTATGCGTGCTCCGGAAGGAAAATGATGAACAAGGCATAAACTTGGCAAACAAAGCATGCCGCTGGAAAGATGAGATTTTCGGTTGAAATCGATATAAAGATCACCGGAATCGGATGCACGGTTTGCAAATGGCAAGCAAAACAAGAATGACACAATTCTGCGATTAACAGCATGATAGCACTTAGAATACATCAAGAAACTATGCTACAGCACCCCAACATAGCAACAAATCATATGACAGTGATCTACAAGATATTCTTGACAAAAGATGAACACTGAGATATGGCTAATTCACACATTAACAGGTTCAAACAACCATGGCAAAAGTGCAAAAGATAACAGCAGCACAGACTTCACTAACATGGCAGAAACAATATCAGGAAGCAGAGCATGGCATTAACAGCATTACGAAGGCATCTTTGCGAGCTCGATTCACTCACCACAAGTCTTTGCATGACAACATAAGCATAACACCAGCAAGAATACATGTTTATGAAACTAAACATGGCAAGATCAAGTTTATAGCATGCAAGGATCAACTACAACAACCTTGGCAAAATTGAATAACATGTAAACAATCTCCCAGGAAACATTTTATAGCAAAAGTAGAGAAAGAAAAAGACATGCTAAGCTACTCCATAATTGCAAACAGGGGCATGGATGGATAGAGCATAACCATATGTTCAAACATCCGTACTGAAGTATCTCAAAATATGCATGGATCTCTCTGTAGCATCAAGTTTACATGGCATAAAAATAACAGCAGAACAGGGACTGAAATCAGCAACATCACGAAGCCTAGTGTGCATGTTTGTTATATCACCACATCAATCACAAAAATACATGGCATAGTCCAAAACACATGTAGAGCTCATGCTCATAAGATGCACACAATAAATGTAGCAAAAATGACAAATGTCCACAATCTGTTAAGAATCAGAAACTAACATTATATAGCACTCTTGCATCAGAGATTTAGGCATCAAGATGAACTCAAATGAACATGGCGCAATGGAACAAAATGAAGAGCACAACCTGATGAACATTTTGATATATCATGCGCATGAAACGGAGCAGTATGCATGGAGTTATGATGCGATGAACAGGGCTAAAAATAATGCAGACAGAGGATTTCGGGGTCAACCCTAAGATTCCAGATCTGGATTCGGGCGCGGACTTCGAGGCAGGCCGGAGTTCCTCACCGAAGATGGAGCGCGGTGGCTGGAGAAGGCTCGGGGAAGCTTGTCGGGGTCGAGGCCGGCCGATCTGGCGCCGATCAGCGCGGTCCTGCGGCGGGCGAGGCGCCGGAGGACGGACGCGGCGGCTGGGGCGGCGGGCTGCCAGGCGGCGTGGCAGGGATCAGGACGGCGGCGGCCGGCGGCGCGTGTGGGAGGAGGCGCGGGCGAGGTCCCGCGCGGGGGCGGCGCGTGGAGCTGGGCCGGGAGGGCCTCCCGCGGGCCCTGCAGGCTGGCGGCGTGGCGAAGTGGGTGCGGCCACATGGCGTCGCGGGGTTCGCCGGTCGGCGGTGGGTGGACGTGTCCGGCCCAGTCTGGATGTGTCCTGCGGCGAAGAGGGAGTGGGCTAGGGTTTCGGGATCCGGAAATTTTGGAGGGGGGACATATTTATAGGTAGGAGGAGCTAGGAGACTCCAAATGGGGTGTAGTTTTCGCCCACACGATCGTGATCCGACGACGGAGAGCATGGAGGTGACTTAGATGGGTTATTGGGCTGTTTTGAAGGGGTGTTGGGCTGCAACACACAAGAGGCCTTCACGGTTACCTGGTTAACCGTTGGAGAATCAAACGACCTCCAAATGGCACGAAACTTGACAGGTGGTCTACCAGTGGTGTACCAAGGCCACTTGGCAAGCCTCGGTCCATTCCGAGAATGTTTAACACCCGCTCACGAAAAGAGACAAGAGGGGTGCGCCAGTACATATAGGAGTATCAGATTGCAAAACGGACAACGGGGAAAATGCTCGAATGCATGAGACGAACATGTAGGCAAATGAGATGCACATGATGATATGATATGACATGCATGACATGAACAAAATGCAAAACGAAAGACAAAACCCAACCACGGAGGGAATACCATAGCACATAGCCGAAAATGGCAAGAGTTGGAGTTACAAATATGGAAAGTTACATCCGGGGTGTTACACCGAACCTTAAGTGTGTAGACCCTACGGGTTCGGGAGATATGCAGACATGACCGAGACGCCTCTCCGGTCAATAACCAACAGCGGGATCTGGATATCCATGTTGTCTCCCACATACTCCTCGATGATCTCATCGAATGAACCACGATGTCGAGGATTCTATTAACCCTGTATACAATTCCCTTTGTCAATCGGTACGTTACTTGCCCGAGACTCGATCATCGGTATCCCAATACCTCGTTTAGTCTCGTTACCGGCAAGTCACTTTACTCGTACCGTAATGCATGATTCCGTAACCAGACACTTGGTCACATTGAGCTCATTATGATGATGCATTACCGAGTGGGCCCAGAGATACCTCTCCGTCATACGGAGTGACAAATCCCAGTCTCGATTCGTGCCAACCCAACAAACACTTTCGGAGATACCCGTAGTGCACCTTTATAGTCACCCAGTTACGTTGTGACGTTTGGCACACCCAAAGGACTCCTACGGTATCTGGGAGTTGCACAATCTCATGGTCTAAGGAAATGATACTCGACAATTGGAAAAGCTCTAGCTAAACGAACTACACGATCTTTGAGCTATGCTTAGAATTGGGTCTTGTCCATCACATCATTCTCCTAATGATGTGATCCCGTTATCAATGACATCCAATGCCCATAGTCAGGAAACCATGACTATCTGTTGATCAACGAGCTACTCAACTAGAGGCTCAGTAGGGACTTGTTGTGGTCTATGTATTCACACGTGTATTACGATTTCCGGATAACACAGTTATAGCATGAATAATAGACAATTATCATGAACAAAGAAATATAATAATAACCATTTTATTATTGCCTCTAGGGCATATTTCCAACAGTCTCCCACTTGCACTAGAGTCAATATTCTAGTTACATTGTGATGACTCGAACACCCATTGCATTCTGGTGTTGATCATGTTTTGCCCTAGGGAGAGGTTTAGTCAACGGATCTGCTACATTCAGGTCCGTATGAACTTTACAAATATCTATGTCTCCATCTTGAACATTTTCATGTATGGAGTTGAAGCGACGCTTGATGTGCCTGGTCTTCTTGTGAAACCTGGGCTCCTTGGCAAGTGCAATAGCTCCAGTGTTGTCATAGAAGAGCGCGATTGGCCCCGACGCATTGGGTATGACTCCTAGGTCGGTGATGAACTCCTTCACCCAGATAGCTTCATGCGCTGCCTCCGAGGCTGCCATGTACTCCGCTTCACATGTAGATCCCGCCACGACGCTCTGCTTGCAACTGCACCAGCTTACTGCCGCACCATTCAAAATATACACGTATCCGGTTTGTGACTTAGAGTCATCCAGATCTGTGTCGAAGCTAGCGTCGACGTAACCCTTTACGACGAGCTCTTCGTCACCTCCATATACGAGAAACATGTCCTTAGTCCTTTTCAGGTACTTAAGGATGTTCTTGACCGCTGTCCAGTGTTCCTTGCCGGGATTACTTTGATACCTTCCTACCAAACTTACGGCAAGGTTTATATCAGGTCTGGTACAGGTCATGGCATACATGATAGACCCTATGGCTGAGGCATAGGGGATGACACTCATCTCTTCTTTATCTTCTGCCGTGGTCGGGCTTTGAGCCGAGCTCAATCTCACACCTTGCAATACAGGCAAGAACCCTTTCTTAGACTGATCCATATTGAACTTCTTCAATATCTTATCAAGGTATGTGCTTTGTGAAAGACCTATGAGGCGTCTTGATCTACCTCTATAGATTTTGATGCCTAATATGTAAGCAGCTTCTCCAAGGTCCTTCATTGAAAAACACTTATTCAAGTAGGCCTTTATGCTGTCCAAAAGTTCGATATCATTTCCCATCAGAAGTATGTCATCCATATATAATATGAGAAATGCTACAGAGCTCCCACTCACTTTCTTGTAAATGCAGGCTTCTCCATAAGTCTGCATAAACCCAAACGCTTTAATCATCTCATTAAAACGAATGTTCCAACTCCGAAATGCTTGCACCAGCCCATAAATGGATCGCTGGAGCTTGCATACCTTGTTAGCATTCTCAGGGTCGACAAAACCTTCTGGCTGCATCATATACAGTTCTTCCTTAAGGTAACCGTTAAGGAATGCCATTTTGACATCCATTTGCCATATCTCATAATCATAGTATGCGGCAATTGCTAACATGATTCGGACGGACTTCAGCTTCGCTACGGGAGAGAACGTCTCATCATAGTCAATCCCTTGAACTTGTTGATAACCCTTAGCGACAAGTCGAGCTTTATATATGGTAACATTACCATCCGCGTCCGTCTTCTTCTTAAAGATCCATTTGTTTTCTATCGCTCGCCGATCATCGGGCAAGTCTGTCAAAGTCCACACTTTGTTTTCATAAATGGATCCTATCTCGGATTGCATGGCTTCAATCCATTTGTTGGAATCTGGGCCCGCCATCGCTTCTTCATAGTTCGAAGGTTCATTGTCCAACAACATGATTTCCAAGACAAGATTGTCGTACCACTCTGGTGCAGAACGTGTCCTTGTGTACCTTCGAAGTTCAGTAGGAGCTTGATCCAAAGTATCTTGATCATCATCATTAACTTCCTCTCTTGTCGGTGCTGGCATCACAGGAACATTTTCCAAAGTTGCGCTACTCACCGTTTCAAGAGGTAGTACTTCATCAAGCTCTACTTTCCTCCCACTTAATTCTTTTGAGAGAAACTCTTTCTCCAGAAAGGACCCGTTCTTGGCAACAAATATCTTGCCTTCGGATCTTAAGTAGAAAGTATACCTATGGTTTCCTTAGGGTATCCTATGAATACGCATTTTTCCGACTTGGGTTCGAGCTTCTCAGGTTAAAGTTTCTTGACATAAGCATCGCATCACCAAACTTTTAGAAACGACAGCTTAGGTTTCTTCCCAAACCATAATTCATACGGTGTCGTCTCAATGGATTTAGACGGTGCCCTATTTAAAGTGAATGTAGCTGTCTCTAGAGCGTATCCCCAAAATGATAGCGGTAAATCGGTAAGTGACATCATAGATCGCACCATATCTAATAAAGTGCAATTACGACGTTCGGACACACCATTTCGCTGAGGTGTTCCACGCGGCGTGAGTTGTGAAACGATTCCACATTTCCTTAAATGCGTACCAAATTCGTGACTCAAATATTCACCCCCACAATTTGATCGTAAGAACTTTATCTTTTGGTCACGTTGATTCTCTACCTCATTCTGAAATTCCTTGAACTTTTCAAAGGTCTTAGACTTGTGTTTCATCAAGTAGACATACTCATATCTACTCAAGTCATCAGTGAGAGTGAGAACATAACGATATCCTCCGCGAGCCTCAACGCTCATTGGACTGCACACATTAGTATGTATGATTTCCAATAAGTTGGTTTCTCGCTCCATTGTTCCGGAGAACGGAGTCTTGGTCATCTTGCCCATGAGGCATGGCTCGCATGTGTCAAACGATTCATAATCTAGAGTCTATAAAAGTCCATCAGCATCGAGCTTCTTCATGCGCTTGACACCAATGTGACCAAGGCGGCAGTGCCACAAGTATGTGGGACTATCGTTATCAACTTTACATCTTTTGGTATTCACACTATGAATATGTGTAACATTACGCTCGAGATTCATTAAGAATAAACCATTCACCAGCGGGGCATGACCATAAAACATATCACTCATATAAATAGAACAACCATTATTCTCGGATTTAAATGAGTAGCCATCTCAAATTAAACGAGATCCTGATACAATGTTCATGCTCAAAGCTGGTACTAAATAACAATTATTGAGGTTCAAAACTAATCCCGTAGGTAAATGTAGAGGTAGCGTGCCGATGGCGATCACATCGACCTTGGAACCATTCCCGACGTGCATCGTCACCTCGTCCTTCGCCAGTCTCCGCTTATTCCACAGCTCCTGCTTTGAGTTACAAATGTGAGCAACCGCACCGGTATCAAATACCCAGGAGCTACTACGGGCACTGGTAAGGTACACATCAATTACATGTATATCACATATACCTTTGGTTTTGCCGGCCTTCTTGTCCGCTAAGTACTTGGGGCAGTTCCACTTCCAGTGACCACCTCCCTTGCAATAAAAGCACCCAGTCTCAGGCTTGGGTCCATTGCTAGACTTCTTCCTGGCAACTGGCTTACCAGGCGCGGCAACTTCCTTGCCGTCTTTCTTGAAGTTCTTCTTACCCTTGCCTTTCTTGAACTTAGTGGTTTTATTCACCATCAACACTTGATGTTCCTTTTTGATCTCTACCTCTACTGATTTCAGCATTGAATATACCTCAGGAATGGTCTTTTCCATCCCCTGCATATTGAAGTTCATCACAAAGCTCTTGTAGCTTGGTGGGAGCAACTGGAGAATTCTGTCAATGACCGTGTCATCCGGGAGATTAACTCCCAGCTGAGTCAAGCGGTTGTGCAACCCAGACATCTTGAGTATGTGCTCACTAACAGAACTGTTTTCCTCCATCTTACAGCTGAAGAACTTGTCGGAGACTTCATACCTCTCGACCCGGGCATGAGCTTGAAAAACCATTTTCAGCTCCTCGAACATCTCATATGCTCCGTGTTGCTCAAAACACTTTTGGAGCCCCGGTTCTAAGCTGTAAAGCATGCCACACTGAACGAGGGAGTAATCATCAGCAAGTTCATGATAATTAAGTTCATCTAATCAAATTATTTATGAACTGCCACTTAGACAGACATCCCTCTAGTCATCTAAGTGAAACATGATCCGAGTCAACTAGGTCGTGTCCGATCATCACGTGAGACGGACTAGTTAACATCGGTGAACATCTTCATGTTGAACGTATCTTCTATACGACTCATGCTCGACCTTTCGGTATTCCGTGTTCCGAGGCCATGTCTGTACATGCTAGGCTCGTCAAGTCAACCTAAGTGTATTGCGTGTGTAAATCTGGCTTACACCCGTTGTATTCGAATGTTAGGATCTATCACACCCGATCATCACGTGGTGCTTTGAAACAACGAACCTTCGCAATGGTGCACAGTTAGGGGGAACACTTTTCTTGAAATTAGTGTGAGGGATCATCTTACTTACTACCGTCGTTCTAAGTAAACAAGATGAAAACATGATAAACATCACATGCAATCATAATAGTGACATGATATGGCCAATATCATATATCTCCTTTGATCTCCATCTTCAGGGCTCCATGATCATCTCCGTCACCGGCATGACACCATGATCTCCATCATCATGATCTCCATCATCGTGTCTCCATGAAGTTGCTCGCCAACTATTACTTCCACTACTAGGGCTAACGCGTTTAGCAATAAAGTAAAGTAATTTACATGGCGTTTCTCAATGACACGCATGTCATACTAAACTAAAGACAACTCCTATGGCTCCTGCCGGTTGTCATACTCATCGACATGCAATTCGTGATTCCTATTACAAGAACATGATCTCATACATCACATATATATATCATTCATCATTCATCACAACTTTGGCCATATCACATCACAAAACACTTGCTGCAAAAACAAGTTAGACGTCCTCTAATTGTTGTTGCAAGTTTTTACGTGGCTTCTATAGGTGATCTAGCAAGAATGTTTTCTTACCTACGTTAAAGCCACAACGTGATTTGCCAACTTCTATTTACCCTTCATAAGGACCCTTTTCATCGAATCCGCTCCAACTAAAGTGGGAGAGATAGACACCCGCTAGCCACCTTATGCAACCAGTGCATGTCAGTCGGTGGAACCTGTCTCACGTAAGCGTACGTGTAAGGTCGGTCCGGGCCGCTTCATCCCACAATACCACTGAAGCAAAATAAGACTAGTAGTGGCAAGAAAGTTGACAACATCTACGCCCACAACAAATTGTGTTCTACTCATGCAAAGAGAACTACGCATAGACCTAGCTCATGATGCCACTGTTGGGGAACGTTCCATAAAATAAAAAAATTCCTACGTTCACCAAGATGAATCTATGAGTTCATCCAGCAACGAGAGAGAGGAGTGCATCTACATACCCTTGTAGATCACGAGCGGAAGCGTTCAAGAGAACGGGGTTGAGGGAGTCGTACTCGTCGTGATCCAAATCACCGGAGATCCTAGCGCCGAACGGACGGCACCTCCGCGTTCAACACACGTACGGTCAGCGTGACGTCTCCTCCTTCTTGATCCAGCAAGGGGGAAGGAGAGGTTGATGAAGATCCAGCAGCACGACGGCGTGGTGGTGGATGCAGCAGGGATCCGGCAGGGCTTCGCCAAGCGTCTGCGGGAGGGACAGGTGTAGCAAGGGGAAAGGGAGGCGCCAAGGGCAAGGGTGCGGCTGCCCTCCCTCACCCCTCCTTTATATAGGGTCCCCAGGGGGCGCCGGCCCTGGAGATGGGATCTCCAGGGGGGCGGCGGCCAAGGGGGGAGACTTGCCCCCCAAGGCAAGTGGAGCCGCCCCCTCCCCTAGGGTTCCCAACCCTAGGCACAGGGGGCCCAAGGGGGGCGCACCAGCCCACCAGGGGCTGGTCCCCTCCCCACTTCAGCCCACGGGGCCCTCCGGGATAGGTGGCCCCACCCGATGGACCCTCGGGACCCTTCCGGTGGTCTCGGTACAATACCGGTGACCCCCGAAACTCTCCCGATGGCCGAAACAGCACTTCCTATATATAATTCTTCACCTCCAGACCATTCTGGAACTCCTCGTGACGTCCGGGATCTCATCCGGGACTCCAAACAACTTTCAGTTTGCTGCATACTAATATCTCTGCAACCCTAGCGTCACCAAACCTTAAGTGTGTAGACCCTACGGGTTCGGGAGACATGCAGACATGACCGAGACGCCTCTCCGGTCAATAACGAACAATGGGATCTGGATACCCATGTTGGCTCCCACATACTCCTCGATGATCTCATCGGATGAACCACGGTGTCGAGGATTCAATTAACCCCGTATACAATTCCCTTTGTCAATTGGTACGTTACTTGCCCGAGACTCGATCGTCGGTATCCCAATACCTCGTTTAGTCTCGTTACCGGAAAGTCACTTTACCGTACCGTAATGCATGATACTGTGACCAGACACTTGGTCACATTGAGCTCATTATGATGATGCATTACCGAGTGGGCCCAGAGATACCTCTCTGTCATACGGAGTGACAAATCCCAGTCTCGATTCGTGCCAACCCAACAGACACTTTCGGAGATACCCGTAGTGCACCTTTATAGTCACCCAGTTACGTTGTGATGTTTGGCACACCCAAAGCACTCCTACGGTATCTGGGAGTTGCACAATCTCATGGTCTATGGAAATGATACTCGACAATTGAAAAAGCTCTAGCTAAATGAACTACACGATCTTTGAGCTATGCTTAGAATTGGATCTTGTCCATCACATCATTCTCCTAGTGATGTGATCCCGTTATCAATGACATCCAATGCCCATAGTCAGGAAACCATGACTAACTGTTGATCAACGAGCTAGTCAACTAGAGGCTCACTAGGGACTTGTTGTGGTCTATGGATTCACCGTGTATTACAATTTCTGGATAACACAGTTATAGCATGAATAATAGACAATTATCATGAACAAAGAAATATAATAATAACCATTTTATTATTGCCTCTAGGGCATATTTCCAACAGTTTTCTGGGAGGCTGTTCAGCCAGTGTCGTGCTGGTCCTTTCAGCTTTAGAGGAATATATTTGATGGCATGGAGGTCATCTCCACGAGCCATGTGGATGTGGAGAAGGAAATCTTTCATCCAGACGGCCGGATCCGTCGTTCCATCACACTGTTTGATGTTTACGGGTTTAAACCCTTCCAGAAATTTGTGCTGCATTACCTCATCGGTGAAGCATAAAGGGTGTGCGGCCCCTCTATATAGTGCAACATTGTGGCGGAGGTTGGCGGACATCTGAGTTCGGTTCTGATCCCGAGTATAGTAATGGTCGTCATGCGGGGCTTCATAGCCGTTGTCTCGCGCTGGGGCACAGCCTCTTGATCCATATATTGATCTAGTCTGGCCAGCTTTATTAGCTAGGTCACGTTGCAAGTCATATGTGTATCCCGCGGCTGCTATTTCCCTGCCTCTTCGGCGAGGGGGTGGAGGTTGGTGTTCGGCTTGATATGCCGCTTTATCCCGTCCATGTGGTGGTCGGTCTGGTTGATCTCCCTGATTGTATTTCAATGTATTGGCTCAAGGGCTCCGTCGTCGAATTGTGGCAGCAGCTTGCGCTTGTGGTAAATTTTAGCAGGTTGCTCATGGCCGTATTCCTCAGCGGCCAGGACCTTAGTCCACCTTTCATTAAGCGTATCATGTTCAGCTTTGAGCTCCTGCTATTTATTTTTCAGGTTCCGCGGCTGTGGCGATGAGTTGTCGCTTGAAGCATTCTTATTCGAGGGGTTCCTTTGGGACAATAAAGTCTTTGTCACCAAGGCTAGCATCCTCTATGGATTCTGGCATATAATTGTTGTCCTCCGAATCTTCGTGATCAGCGTGTTCGGGACTATATTGACCCTCTTCCCTCTCGTCCTGTTTGGATGTGGGCTCGATGGGGTATTCAGGATCTTCAGCATCATCCGGAGTCTCATTGTCTCTGGTGCCGGTATTACTATCATTTTCCCTATGCGATTGTGAGGGGCGCCGCTGACGACGATGCTTTGGTGGTTTATCGATAGGTTTTTCCTCATCGGGGTTCTTATTATCCTCATCATCCTTTTTATCAGGAGTGTCCACCATGTATACATCATAAGTTGAGGTGGTCGTCCAACGCCCTGTGATGGATGGGACTTGGCTTGGTTCGGCGTCTATATCATCATCCATACCATCAATGTCTTCGGACGCGTAGTCCAACATGTCAGTTAAATCCTCGACAGTGGCTATTAAGTGGGTGGTGGGTGGGGCATTCCCCGCTCTTAGCCACCAGCCCGAGCTGGGTACACTTCGGAGGTAAAGCCTCCGTGATGGCAAGAGATTGCATTAATCCTAATGCTTCATCTAGGAGCGAAAGCCGGACCGGAAACTGTGGACCTGCAGGGCTAAGTTCGGCATGGTACGCCTGATCGGACCCAATGAGTGCAGACCTTGATAGTTTGGAGGGGTTGCCCAGAGGCACATCCAAGATTGCCTTTGGGTCTTCGGTCGGGAGCTCCATGATGGGAAGGAGTCCGGCGGGGCTCACGCTCCTGTCTTCGGACGATGTGACCCGCTGTCGGTGTCAAAACCGGTGGATCTCGGGTAGGGAGTCCCAATCTGTGTGTCTTAGGCTGATGGTAACAGGTAGTAAGGGACACAATGTTTACCCAGGTTCGGGCCCTCTCGATGGAGGTAAAACCCTACTTCCTGCTTGATTAATATTGATGATATGAGTAGTACAAGAGTAGATCTACCACAAGATCGTAGAGGCTAAACCCTAGAAGCTAGCCTATGATGGTTATGATTGTAATTGTGATCGGCCTTCTAAGGACCAACCTCTCCGGTTTATATAGACACCGGAGAGGGCTAACACGGAGTCGGTTACAAGGAAGAAAATACAATATCCAGATCGCCAAGCTTTTCTTCCACACAAAGGAGAGTCCCATACGGACACGGGACGGAGTCTTGAGTCTTGTATCTTCACGCTCCAATAGTCCGGACGATGTATATAGTCCGGCTGTCCGGATACCCCCTAATCCAGGACTCCCTCAGTAGCCCCTGAACCAGGCTTCAATGAAGATGAGTCCGGCGCGCAGTCTCGTCTTCGGCATTGCAAGGCGGGTTCCATCTCCGAATACTCCAAAGTATTTATCGAACACTTAGACCGTGTCCAGATCTGTGAGATGATCGTTACATACTATTGTAGGGAACATAGCATAAATCTGATCTGCTGGCATTCTTCGTACATCGTGCCCTTGTATCGCGGCCTGGTCCAACACGAACCGGCATTTCTCGCCCCACCTCGACTCGCGTTGCGAGGCGGTTTTATTGGCACGCCCTGCCAAAGCAGAGATCGTGTTCCTCTTATTACGGGATCTTCCATCAATATGGGCGTGTGTGACCCCACGACGACCGTTGGTATGACTCTGTGTGTTTTTTAGATGAGCCTCAAGCGGTCACGCTAAGGACTCTTGATATTCACTCCCTTTATAAAGGGCCCGAGGCCTATGCCTCTTTTCCACCTCCCTTGCACCTTCTCGCACCTCGAGTTCCAACACCCGAGACCTAAGCTCCAACACCCCAGATCCTCCAATATGTCCGGATCCAACCCTCAAGGCGGTGGGTGGCCTCCTCGATCCAAGAAGAGGACATTGCGAGGCTTAGGGAGGTCGGATACCTGACCGCCGACATCCAGCACAGGCTTCCTGCTCCAGGGCAGGTCATCCCTACACCGGAGCCCAATGAGAGCGTCGTGTCTGTTCCTCACTTCCTCTGCGGCTTGGGCCTCACCCTTGACCCCATTGTGACGGGGCTCATGTTCTATTACGGGTTGGATTTTCACGATCTAGCTCCGGACGCTATCCTCCATATCTCGTCGTTCATCATTGTGTGCGAGGCTTTTCTCCACGTCACTCCACACTTCGGCTTATGGCTCAAGACCTTTAATGTGAAGCCGAAGATGGTCGAGGGCCGACATGCGGAGTGCGGAGGTGCCGTTATAAGTAGGAACTCCGATGCCCCATGGCCAGAGGGTTCTTTCCCAGAAGTATCCGATGTATGGCAACGGAGGTGGTTTTATGTCACGGCTCCCAGAGGCACAAAGTGGGTGGCTGCCTCCGAGTTCCGCTCAGGCCCTCCGCCACAATTGGCGTCATGGACCAACGTAGGGCGGAATTGGGGGCCTGCCAGTGATGTTCCGATACTGCAGAGCCGTATCCAGGAGCTTCTCGAGAAGGATATTAACCTTGTCAGCATAATTCAAGTAATGCTAATCCGATGGATGTTGCCGTGCAAACGCCGGCCTCTCCGGACGTGGGAGTTCAATCCAGAGGGTCCGCAGACTATTAAGCACTTCTTTGACATGAAGCTCGAAGGGATGTGTAAATTATTCTTCGGACCACAAGTAAAGTGTCCGGACACCACCGAGGATGCGAGCCTAAGCTGCAATCGCCTAGATGCCCAAGTAAGTAACCTTAAACCGGACACTTTGTTTTTATTTGTCATAGTTGTTATTCTGAAAACCCTCCATGGCCAGGAATGGCTCAGCAAAGCGGAGAGAATCAGGTGTCCGGCGCCACTTCCCGAAGGCTCGCCTGGTCCAACCGTTGCCAAGATGCTTGGTCGGGTGCTCAGCAAAATGCCCTCAGGGAAAGACGAAGGAAAGAATAGTGAAGCCGAACTTCACACACTGCACATCTGGACCGGGGGAATTGCTTCCTCCCCAAGGGAGGATAGTCGGGGAGGGGAATCCGAGGCCACCTCCACGCGCGGGAATAAAAGGGCCGCCTCCGAAGACTTGGAGACGGAGATGCCCAAACAGGGAAAGAAAGTGTCGCCGGGGGGCTCTTCCCCGACGGCTGTCCTCACCACGTCATGCCCGCCAATGGGCCAGCCCTCAACCATGACGTAAGTTAATCGTTAATTCGAAGGTACTGCGTTTCTCCGAGATCAATAACTAGGATTCGTCTTTTGCAATCCGGCTAGCAGCTTTTCTCAATAGAGTTCGTCTTCGGGGGATCTTCCTCCGGAGATGATGGAGAGCGAGACCCTACCCACCTCCCCACCTCATAAAGCGGGCGACACCGAGGTGTCGTCACGGAGGAGTCCGGATCTGTCAAAGCCGAAAGCTAATACGTCAGCCGCCCTGAGCCCGGAGCATTTGGCTCCCATGGGGGGCGGTGGGAAGGGTCCAACACAGTTCGATGTCCGGCCGGACATACTGATAGGCCTTCTGGAACGAGCTGCGCTCTTGGTGGAGCACCGCTCATTAATGAGCACGGTGCTCAGGAAGATTTCATCCGCCACAAGCGGTTTGAATGAAGCATTTACGAGCCTGCTCAGAGGCTTTGAGGTATGTAGTGAAAAATACACTATTTTTTGACTGTGAGGCACATGCTAGGTGTGCTCCATATGGATAGTAGCCCCTGAGACTCTGGTTGCGTGCCCTAGGCGGCAAACGGGGGATCATATAGTAATGATTGCGCTGTGCCTATGCGCAGGTATCTAAGGGTCCGGCAGCCGACCAGTCCGTTGAAGTTGCCGAGCTAAAGAGGAAGATCGAATCTATTGATGCCGATATCACGCTGGTGAATGAGCGGCTGAACGAGTCACAAGGTATGTGCTCTGCTTTCCTTCTTATGTTGTATAGGAAAATATGAGAAGGGCATAATATTAATGCAATGTGTTTGCAATGCAGATGGTGCTGCTGCCGTGGAAGCCCTGAGGGCAGAACTTGCCCAGGCCAAGGAACAAGCTCGGGTTAGCAATGCGGCTTCCCTAAAGGCGGCCGAAGAGTTGAGAGCCGAACAGGCTACTCATCACTGGAGTGAGGAAAAGATAGCCAAAATGGCTGTGGAGTTGAAAAATGTCGCCGACCAGTATGAACTCCTTGGAAAGAAGAATAAGGCTAGTTCAGCCGACCTGAACAAGGCACGTAATGCCACGAAGGAGATGCGGACCGAGGTCAGGGGTGTGCGGGAGGAGCTTCAACAGGCCGGCAGAATCGTGGCTGGGGGCTCCTACTTACTGCGGACGCAGTTTTTTGGATCCGAAGTATGCTCCCCCGGATGGACACTGGAGTCCTGCAGACGCGTATGCGGACTTGGCGAAGAGTACAGCTGATGCAGCCAAGTTTTTCGAGGATCAAGGTGATAAAGAAGTGGAGAAGCTTTCTAGTTGCAATTCAATGCTCCCGCGCGCCCGCTGCTGTTAAGTGAGAAGATGGCTGCTGTGGCGGAGGTTCATAGGCTGTCCGAGCTTGCAATGCGGTCTGTAATAGACCATCTTTGGCTGAAGGGGCCTAAGCCGGACAGTTACTTTGGCTTGGTGCAACAATTCCTTGGGGCCGTGCCTCAGGTCGACGCTATGAGAAGGTCGGCATGCATACAGGGTGCACGAATGGCTCTTGCCCGCGTTAAAGCCTATTGGATAGATATGGAGGCCACCGTTGTAGCGACCCAGCATCCGGCAGGAGCCAGTATCCGGCCGAGCACTACTTGGAGCAAGTAACAGAAGGTGCCCACTTAATAGGGGCGCAGTGCTCGAAGAATATATTGTTCGAGTGACAAAGCGAATCATTGTAAAAACAATGTTATTTTCATTATGAGGCTATATTTATACTTTGTGCCCGAAAGTATTATTTGTGCCTCCTGTGCGGCCGTTTTTATGTCTATGTGTAATTCTGAAAGTTAGCAGTCGTTGGCTTCAGCCCCCACGCATAAAATGCGGGGGTGTTCACGAAAAATATGCATAATCACACTTGTTCCAACGTCTTGGTACATTAAGGAGGTGATTGCACGTTGAACTAGGCAACCGGACTATATAGCTATAACACTTTCACTTAGCCATAGGAGTTTGACAATGGGGCTACTATGTAGCCCCTAGTACTTTTGCGTGCATCCGAATATGGGTGCATATGTACATGGCCGGGAAACGGCACTTCGTTAATGCGGAGGAATCCTAAAGATTCCGGTAGGTCTTCGAGTGGTTGAACTGTCTCGCGTTGTATCATGACAGTCAGTTTTCGGCTTTCTCTACTGAGGTGCTCATCCAGAATAACCAGGGCACAATTGCAGTAGTTCTCCTTTGGCCGCTGAGGGAGTCCTGGACTAGGGGGTGTCCGTACAGCCGGACTATCATCGTCCGCCAGACTCCAAGACTATGAAGATACAAGATTGAAGACTTCGTCCCGTGTCCGGATGGGACTTTCCTTGGCATGGAAGGCAAGCTTGGCAATACGGATATGTAGATCTCCTACCATTGTAACCGACTCTGTGTAACCCTAGCCCTCTCCGGTGTCTATATAAACCGGAGGGCTTTAGTCCGTAGGACATAACCTCCATTACAACAATCATACCATAGGCTAGCTTCTAGGGTTTAGCCTCCTTGATCTCGTGGTAGATCCACTCTTGTAATACACATCATCAATATTAATCAAGCAGGACGTAGGGTTTTACCTCCATCAAGAGGGCCCGAACCTGGGTAAAACATCGTGTCCCTTGTCTCCTGTTACCATCCGCCTAGACGCATAGTTCGGGACCCCCTACCCGAGATCCGCCGCTTTTGACACCGACATTGGTGCTTTCATTGAGAGTTCCTTTGTGTCGTCACCGATAGGCTTGATGGCTCCACCAATCAACAACGACGCTGTCCAGGGTGAGACTTTTCTCCCCGGACAGATCTTCATGTTCGGCGGCTTCGCATTGCGGGCCAATTCACTTGGCCATCTGGAGCAGATTGAAAGCTACGCCCCTGGCTGTCAGGTCAGGTTCGGAAGCCTAAACTTCACGGCCGACATCCGCGGGGACTTGATCTTCGACGGACTCGAGCCACAGCTGAGCGTGCCGCGCTGTCACGATGGGCAGGATTTAGCTCTGCCGCCGGACAGTGCCTTGGTGGCCGCACACGAATCCGCTCCGGCCCTTAGTCCAGAGCCGATCACGCAGATCGAGGACTGGTGGCTGGACACCGCCTCGGGGGCTGCAACTTCCACGGCGATGGAGCCGAACACTAACCTTGTCCCTTGCAAAGCTCGTGACTCCGAGGTGCCGGACTCCCTGCCGGACTCCGAACCTCCCGCGCCCCTGCCAATCGAATCTGATTGGGCGCCGGTCATGGAGTTCACCGCCGCGGACATCTTCCAATACTCACCCTTTGGCGATATCCTAAAATCGCTAAAGCATCTCTTGCTATCCGGAGAGCCCTGGCCGGATTATGGCCAGGATGGTTGGGATGCGGACGACGAAGAAATTCAAAACCCACCCACCACCCACTTTGTAGCCACTGTCGACGATCTAACCGACATGCTAGACTATGACTCCGACGACATCGACGGTATGGACGATGATGCCTGAGACGAACAAGAGCCAGCGCCTACAGGGCACTGGAAAACCACCTCGTCATATGACATATACATGGTGGACACCCGAAAAGATGGGGACAACGAAGAAGCAGCGGAGGCAGATTCCTTAAAGAAACAGCCCAAGCGCCAACGCCAGCGGTGCCGCTCTAAATCCCGCCACAACAAGAATGGAGATTCCGGCACAGGAGATAACAACACCCCAGAAAGTGCCGAAGACAATCCCCTCCAACAAGATTCAGCGCAGGAGGATGCAGAAGCAAGCCCTCACGAGAGAGCGGCAGACGAAGAGGTCGAGGATGATAATTACATACCTCCCTCCGGAGACGAGGCAAGCCTCAACGACGACGAATTCGTCGTGCCAGAGGATCCCGTCGAACAAGAGCGTTTTAAACGCAGGCTTATCGCCACGGCAAATAGCCTAAAGAAAAAGCAGCAGCAGCTTCAAGCTGATCAAGACCTGCTGGCCGACAGATGGACTGAGGTCCTCGCGGCTGAAGAGTATGAACTCGAACGTCCCTCCAAGAGTTACCCAAAACGGAAGTTGCTCCCCCGATTAGAGGAAGAAGCATACATACACTCATCACCAGCGCACAATACGGCCGACCGACCACCCCGTGGTCGCGACAGAGAGGCATTCAGGCCCTCCACCAAGACCATACCCCGGCATCGCTCCAAAAGTACGAAGCCAAGAGGGAACGCGCCGGACTTGCGAGATATATTGGAGGACAAAGCAAGGCAATCCAGATTCATCTACGGATCACGTGGGCGCCCCACGACCCACGACGAATACCGTCGCGCCGGATACAACAACTCCGGCCGGGCCGAACACAGCAGACAACGCTCACTCGAGCTACGTCGTGATATTGCTCAATATAGAGGCGCCGCACACCCGCTATGCTTCACTGACAAAGTAATGGATCATCAAATCCCGGAAGGGTTTAAACCCGTAAACATTGAATCCTACGATGGCACAACAGACCCCGTGGTTTGGATTGAAGATTATCTCCTTCACATCCATATGGCCCGCGGCGACGATCTCCACGCCATCAAGTATCTCCCACTCAATCTTAAAGGACCAGCTCGGCATTGGCTTAACAGCTTGCCCGCAGAGTCAATTGGGTGTTGGGAAGACCTGAAGCCGCATTCCTCGACAACTTCCAGGGCACATATGTGCGACCACCAGACGCCGATGACCTAAGCCACATAATTCAGCAGCCAGACGAATCGGCCAGACAGTTCTGGACACGGTTCTTAACAAAGAAAAATCAAATCGTCGACTGTCCGGATGCACAGGCCCTCGCAGCCTTCAAACATAACATCCGCGACGAGTGGCTAGCCCGGCACCTAGGACAGGAAAAGCCGAAATCCATGGAAGCCCTCATATCTCTAATGACCCGCTTCTGTGCGGGAGAGGACAGCTGGCTAGCTCGCAGCAACAACCTCAGTAAAAATTCTGGCAGTCCGGATACCAACGACCACAATGGCAGGTCGTGTCGAAGCAAAAATAAACGCCGCGTTAACAGCGACGACAAGGAGGATACGGCAGTCAACGCCGGATTCCGAGGCTCTAAACCAGGTCAGCGGAAGAAGCCATTTAAAAGAACAACTCCGGGTCCGTCCAATTTGGACCGAATACTCGACCGCTCATGCCAGATACATGGCACCCACGAAAAGCCAGCTAACCACACCAACAGAGATTGTTGGGTATTCAAGCAGGCAGGAAAATTAATTGCCAAAAGCAGTGACAAGGGGCTACATAGCGACGACGAGGAAGAGACCCGGCCGCCGAACAATAGAGGACAGAAGGGTTTTCCCCCACAAGTGCGGACGGTGAACATGATATACGCAACCCATATACCCAAGAGGGAGCGGAAGCGTGCACTAAGGGATGTATATGCGATGGAGCCAGTCGCCCTGAAGTTCAATCCATGGTCCTCTTGCCTGATCACTTTCGATCGAAGAGACCATCCGACCAGCATACGCCATGGCGGATTCGCCGCATTGGTTTTAGACCCAATCGTCGATGGATTTCACCTCACGAGAGTCATGATGGACGGCGGCAGTAGCCTGAACCTGCTTTATCAGGATACAGTGCGCAAGATGGGCATCGACCCCTCAAGGATTAAACCTACAAAGACGACCTTCAAAGGCATCATACCAGGTGTTGAGGCCAATTGTACAGGCTCAGTCACACTGGAAGTGGTCTTCGGATCCCCGGACAATTTCCGGAGCAAGGAGTTAATCTTCGACATAGTCCCATTCTGCAGCGGCTATCACGCTCTGCTCGGACGAACCGCGTTTGCAAAGTTCAACGCGGTGCCGCATTACGCATACCTCAAGATCAAGATGCCAGGCCCTCGTGGAGTCATCACGGTCAACGGAAATACGGAACGCTCTCTCCGAACGGAGGAACATACAGCGGCTCTCGCGGCAGAAGTACAGAGCAGCCTTCTAAGGCAATTTTCGAGTCCGGCCGTTAAACAGCCGGACACGGCCAAACGTGCCCGGAGCAACATCAACCAAGACCACCTGGCACGTTCCGGGCACGCATAGCAATGCGGCCCCAACCCCAGCCCTCGCATGATTGCAAGACCAACCCTCCGCGTACATCATTACGCTCTGGAGATACCATGGGCCTAGGGGGAGGGGCATTACCACAACAGACCCAGAGTGCGGCTCGACCACACCAGGGGCTCACAAGTGTTTCGCTTTTTTTTCCTATTTTTCTTTGTATACACAGGACTCCGTTCACTAGAGGCCCTGTCCGGCGGCGAACCCACCGAACTCACGATGCAACAGCCAGGGAGGGGAAAAGGATGTGACGAACACTCAGGTGGTCTCCATTACGAGCATTAAATTCGATTATATACACCAGTCCGCAGCCCACCCCTGGAGGGGGACATGTTTATTTAGTCCAATCCCTTGCTTACCGCACTATTTGTATCCTTCCGCACTCATAGCAGAATTCCTTGAATAAATAATGCAGCACTTTTTGCCTGTAAATTGCATTACTTTACATATATGTTCACTAATGACATCTTGCACTCGTATATTTTGGTACGGCCGAATACACCATGGGCTTATGTTCCCCGCATTATGGTGTGATAAGTCCGAACACTTTCACAAGTGCGGCACCCCGAACTTATAGCATTATATGAATTGGCTCCTAATCATGTCTTGGGTCAATAGTTGGGTTTGCCCGGCTCCCACATTTTGGTGCCTTACGTTCCGTTCTGTCGGCTAAGGTGGCACTGGGAGAACCACTGCGATTGCGCCCCAGTTGAGCTGGGCGAGCGCCTCAGTGGAGAAAGCTAAAACTGACTGGCATGATAAGGCGAGAGACTGGTCGCTGTTCGAGAGGTCTTTTCGGGTCCCTAAAGACTTATGCCGCTTCGAGCGAAGTACCGGATAATGTCCGACGATGGCGTGGATAGCGCCCTGAATTCGGTCTTCCGAATACTCGGGGCTTCGCTGAAATTTAAAATTATAGAATTCTATGGCTAAGTGAGAGTGTTCAAGCATTATAAGTCCGGTTGCCTTGTTCGTTGTGTTGAGCGCCTCCCTAGATGGACCCAAAAATGGGAACAAGAGTGCTCAAGTTTATCCCGAACACCCCAGCACTCGTGGCTTGGGGGCTGAAGCCGATGACTTGCCATCTCTCAGATTTTATAAATGGCCGCACAGAAGGTAATATTTTAAATCAAACAAGCGTTGCTTCGCGCATATGAACAAAGTTTTCAGCGCATAGGATAATACATAGAGAGTTTACTCAATAATTACATCTTTGGGGCACTCATCCGCAATCTTGCGGGCACCCTTCAGGACAGTCTTATAGTACATCTCGGGCGTACGATGCTCCTTGCCCGCTGGCGGCGCGTTAGTGATGAGCTTCTCCGCATCCAGCTTGCCCCAGTGCACCTTTGCGCGGGCAAGGGCCCGCCGAGCACCTTCAATACAGGCGGAGTGCTTGATGACCTCCACCCAGGGGCACGCATCCACCAGCCGCCGCACGAGGCCGAAGTAGCTCCCAGGCATGGCCTCTCCAGGCCACAGCCGGACTATGAGGCCCTTCATGGCCTCCTCAGCTACCTTGTGGAGCTCGACCAGCTACTTCAGCTGGTCGCTAGGGGGCACCGGATGGCCGGCCTTAGCATACTGAGACCAGAAGACCTTCTCCGTTGAGCTCCCCTCCTCACCACGGTAGAATGTGGCAGCGTCGGATACACTGCGAGGCAGATCTGCAAACGCCCCTGGAGAGCTTCGAATTCGGGTAAGTGTCAGGTAGTTTACATTAACATGCTTGCTTTGCATGAAAAATGCCTTACCCGCTGCTATCTTCTTCACATCTTCAACCTCCTGAAGGGCCTTACGGGCCTCGGCCTTGGCGGACTTGGCACTTTCGAGAGCTGAGGCGAGCTCGGACTCTCGAGTCTTTGAGTCACGCTCCAAACTCTCATGCTTCTCCATGAGAGCCTGGAGCTCTTGCCGCACCACCGCCACCCGCGCCTCCTGCTTTTCTCGCTCTGCACGTTCCGCGGCCGCATTACGTTCGGCCGCGGACACATCCTCCTTCAGGGCTGCCACCTCGTTCGTGGACCCTGCAGTGCCCATGTTATCCTTGTTATTTTTTGCATCTGAAATCCTTTTCTATAAGGTACCTATTCAAAGTGGTGTTACTCACCTTCTTTGTCCTCGAGCTGCTTCTTGGCACGGCCGAGCTCTTGCTCGGACCGCTCGAGATCCTGCTTCAATGCACCGACCTCCGCAGTCAGTGCGGCAGAGGTCAGCAGCGCAGCCTACAAACCCATATTGGCATACTTTTTAGCAACCCTGCGTATATCTTTTTAGATCCTCAGTCCGGCTTTTCTTTCCGAACACCGAACTGAGAATCAGGGGCTACTGTCTATGCGGTATTACATTACATAATTTTAACTTCTTACCTCAAAGCCTGTTAGAAGGCTACTGCAGGCTTCGGTCAGCCCGCTCTTGGCGAGCTGAACCTTCTGAATCTCTGCACTCATAACAGTGCGGTGTTCTTCCTCAATGGAGGCGCCTTGGAGCGCCTCCAGCAAGTTGTCCGGCACCTCTGGTTGGACGGAGGCCGCCGGCGTCATGGTCTTGCCCTTCTTGCGAAGGGGCCGCTTGCCGGACTCCGGAACCACTGCGGGTTCCGGCGTGGAGTCCGGCGCAAAGTCCGGGAGGCTGCCTTGCGGCGCCTCCGGAGCCTCCTCCTGATGGGTCCCTTTCTGGGATCCCACCTCGGCGTCCTCATCGGCGCGAGGGGTGGAGGCAGTCGGGATGGAATCCACATCCGACGGAGCCAACGACCCGCTCGATGAAGCGGGGAGATCATCATTGGCCGGACTGCAGGCAGTATGCGGCATTAGAAGGACACTATGTGACACAAAAGAGAAATTACAAATCATTCAGGAATACGGATACTTTCGATCTCGCCGGAGGCCTCGCCCTTGAAGGCCACTCCTCGCCGCCAACATTGGTGTTGGCAAAGCTGTCCGGGGGAATAGTTCTCCCCCTCTTGGACCCTTCGGCCTCCCTGTTGGGGAAGCCTTCCTCTTACTCTCTCCCTCCTCTGGGAGAGAGTCTTCTTCCTCCTCATCTTCGGGGGAGGAGTCCGCCTCAGAGTCGTCGGAGACCTGAAAATGGGAACTCTTTCAAGTACCCGTGGCCACCTTCTTGGCCTTCTTCTCCGGCACCACATGCGGTGCCGGAACCAACAGCCCCGCTAGACGGGCGTCCACTGGGTTTTCTGGCATGGGAGCCGGGCAGATGAGCTGCTCGGCCTTCTTCATCCACTCCTGTCAAAGGAAAAGGGAGATTGAAACCCTCTTAGGGTCGAACTATTAACAACAAGTGTCCCGTAAAGGGGTAGAATCACTTACCTCATCAGCTGGACGCTGCGAGTGAAATCCGCGATCTTCCGTCGCGGATGCGGGGGCTTCGGCGCCCTTAAACAGCACCCTCTAGGCGCCTTCATACGTCGTGTCGAAGAGCCTGATCAATGCCTGGTGCTGTTCCGGATCGAACTCCCACAGATTGAATGCCCGTTCTTGGCATGGGAGAATCCGGCGGACGAGCATGACTTGGACCACGTTAACCAGCCTGAGCTTCTTGTTCACCAGCTTCTGGATACAGGCTTGGAGTCCCGTCAGCTCCTTCGAATTACCCCACAGCAAGCCCTTCTCTTTCCAGGAGGTGAGCTGCGTAGGGATACCAGATCTGAACTCGGGGGCCGCCGCCCACGTAGGGTCGCGCGGCTCGGTGATATAGAACCACCCCGACTGCCACTCATTGATGGATTCCACGAAGGCCCCTTCGAACCAAAGGACGTTGGGCATCTTGCCCAACATGGCGCCTCCGCACTCCGCTTGAGTGCCCTTCACTACCTTCGGCTTGACATTGAAGGTCTTGAGCCACAAGCCGAAGTGGGGCTGGATGCAGAGGAAGGCCTCGCACATGAGATAAACACCAAGATGTTGAGGATGAAGTTCGGCGCTAGATCATGGAAATCTAGGCCGTAGTAGAACATGAGCCCCCGGACAAAGGGGTGAAGTGGAAAGCCCAGTCCGCGGAGGAAGTGGGGAAGGAAAACGACCCTCTCATGGGACCTGGGGGTGGGGATGAGCTTCCCCTAGTCGGGCAGCTGGTGCACGATGTCGGCGGAAAGGTATCCGGCTCTGCACAGCTTTGTGATGTGCTCCTCCTTAACGGTGGAGGCCAACCACTTGCCTCCCGCTCCGGACATGGTCGGAGAAGGTTGAGACGAGATGCGCGAACTTGGGCGCTGGAGCTCGAGTGCGTGGAGATGGATAAGCAAAGGAGGAAGAAGGCATAGGTGAAAAGGTGAATCATTATCCCTTATATATAGGCGGACGAAGACTATGCGTCCCCACTAGCCTGGTAAAACTCGCTTATCTCCCAAGCGCCACCATCAATGGCGCGGTTGGGTTACCCACGTCCGTATTGATGAGAATCCTGGAATAAGGGGAACACGATCTCTGCTTCGACAAGACGTGCCAAGGAAACCACTTCGCTGAACGCGCTGCGGTGGTATAATAAAAAACGATTCAAGTAAAGGCTTGGTAGTGGTGTGACGTCATGCCGCAAAATACGTCAGTAGATTGAACTTGTGTATATATTATTCTCTCTACGGTGGAATGTGGAATTTATTTTACAGAGCCGGACACTATCCTGGTGTTCACAATCTTCTATGGATTATTTGGAGGAGGAACCCGCCTTGCAATGCCGAACATTATGCGCCGGACTCATCGTCATTGAAGCCAGGTTCAGGGGCTACTGAGGGAGTCCTGGACTAGGGGGTGTCCGGACAGCCGGACTATCATCGTCCGCCGGACTCCAAGACTATGAAGATACAATATTGAAGACTTCGTCCCGTGTCCGGATGGGACTTTACTTGGCGTGGAAGGCAAGCTTGGCAATACGGATATGTAGATCTCCTACCATTGTAACCGACTCTGTGTAACCCTAGCCCTCTCCGATGTCTATATAAACCGGAGGGCTTTAGTCCGTAGGACATAACCTCCATTACAACAATCATACCATAGGCTAGCTTCTAGGGTTTAGCCTCCTTGATCTCGTGGTAGATCCACTCTTGTAATACACATCATCAATATTAATCAAGCAGGACGTAGGGTTTTACCTCCATCAAGAGGGCCCGAACCTGGGTAAAACATCGTGTCCCTTGTCTCCTGTTACCATCCGCCTAGACGCACAGTTCAGGACCCCCTACCCGAGATCCGCCGGTTTTGACACTGACAGCTGCCTTAGCCGATAATAACGAAACATAAGGCAGCAAACCCAAGAGCCGGGCAAACCCAACATTTGACCAAAGACATGATTCGGAGCTGATGCATATAAGGCCAAGCTCATGACGCCGAACACTCCCGAAGGTATTCAAACTTCATAGCAGAAAATGGGTTGAAGAATGCCCATTCATTATAAACCCTGTATTTCCAGGTACGTGCATTAGTCTGTCGTGGCGAAATGCCAATCACGGCAGTATCCTCTATGGGTATGGAACCCATGTGATGTTTAAACAACAAGAGGCAATAGAAAAGGTTTACACAGGGGCTTAATCTAAAAAGAAACCTTTTAAGCGGGGCTCTGCTGCACGTCTGCGCCTTTGTCTCCGTTGTGCTGTATCCTGGAAGGGTATCGCATGAATGTTTTCTGTAAAAAAGAAAACTCGTGTAGGAGACTACAACGTAAGTATGCGGTGTATAGTAAAAGTGTAAGATGTTGGCCTGCCAATAAGGTTGAGCCAAGTGTGGGGCTATATTAAGTATTTATAGCCCCTGGTGTCATTTATGAGATTACATATAGAGTGCCCTAGTTCAGTTTTATCTGGGCTGCTGGACTCGTCTAACCGTGTCTGTGGTTTTAATGAGCAGTCATGTTTTCTGATATTTGGAGGTCGCTTATAGTCCGGCCGTTAGGTCCATCGCGTGTTCCTCTGCGCGTGAAGAGCGCTCTATTTTTCCATTAACGGTGATGACGCCACGTGGACCGGGCATCTTGAGTGTAAGGTAGGCATAGTGCGGTAATGCGTTGAAGCGGGCGAAGGCCGTATTTCCAAGCAATGCATGATAGCCGCTTTGGAAGGGTGCGATGTTGAAGAGTAGTTCCTCGCTTCTGGAATTTCCTGGGGAGCCGAATGTTACCTCCAGTACGACGGAGCCCCTGCCATAGGCTTCAACACCTGGTATCACCCCTTCAAAGGTGGTGTTGCTTTGGCTAATTCTGGATGGGTCTATCCCCATCCTGCAAATAGTGTCCTCGTATATTAAATTGAGATTGCTGCCGCCATCCATGAGGACGTGGGTGAGATGGTATCCGTCAATTATTGGGTCAAGCACCAAGGCCTCTGATCCTCCGCGCCGAATACTATTTAGGCAGTCCGTGTGATCGAAGGTGATCGGACATGCCATCCAGTAGTTAGGTTTGGGTACGATGGGCTCTATATCGTACATGTCTCTGAGTGCGCATTCGTGCCTTCTCGTGGATGTGTGAGTCGCGTGGATCATGTTTACTGTTTTAACCTCTGGTGGGAATTTTTTCTGCCCCCCAGTGTTCGGCTGGCGAGGCTCGTCCTTGTCTTCACTTGGTGTTTCCCTTCCCTTGTGTTCGACATTTAATTTGTCGGCCTGCTTGAAGACCCAGCACTCTCTGTGCGTGTGGTTCGCAGCTTTGTCGGGGGTGCCATGAATTTGGCACAGTCTGTCCAGGACTCTGTTCAGACCGGACGGTCCCTCTTTACTGCCTTTAAATGGCTTCTTTTGCTGATCAGGTCGAGAACCCCTGAATCCGGCATTGACCGTTGTGTTGTCCGGGCTCTCTTCCTCGTTTTGGTGTTTGTTTTTATTACGCCGTGGCTTCCCATTACCGTCCCTTATTTCGGATGTGCTTGGTTTGCTAGTGCCTTTACGGGCCAACCAGCTATCTTCACCCGCGCAAAAGCTGGTCATAAGGATTGTTAAGGCTGCCATTGTCCTTGGCTTTTCTTGGCCGAGGTGTCTAGCGAGCCACTCGTTGCGGATGCTGTGTTTGAATGCTACTAACACTTCGGCGTCCGGACAATCGATAATTTGAGTCTTCTTAGTGAGGAATCTGTTCCAAAGCTTGCGGGCGGACTCTCCGGACTGTTGGATTATGTGACTTAAATCATCCGCATCCGGAGGCCGGACATAAGTCCCTTGAAAATTGGCCCTGAAAGCGTCCTCGAGTTCCTCCCAACTCCCAATTGAATTTTCGGGGAGGCTCTTCAACCAGTGTCGAGCTGGTCCCTTCAACTTCAGGGGAAGGTACTTGATGGCGTGGAGGTCATCTCCACGAGCCATGTGAATATGCAGGATAAAATCCTCAATCCAGACCCCTGGGTCGATCGTTCTGTCGTATGCCTCTATGTTGACAGGTTTAAAACCTTGTGGAAATTCATGGTCCAGTACTTCTTCGGTGAAGCACAGGGGGCGAGCAGCCCCTCTGTATCTGGACGTGCTGTGGCATGCTGTCGGCTGTTGTTGTGTCCGGTGTTTATTCCGAACTGGTATTTGGTTGGTATGATCGTTTTGGTGACCATAGTACCTCGTTGGGGTGTGTCCCTTAGATCCGTAGATGGACCTAGCCGCGCCGGCTTTCTTATCCAGGTGCTCACGTAGATCGTGCGCGTTGTCGGTAGCCGCTCTGTTGGGGTTATGAAGTGGTACGTCTGGCCTCCTGGTCGTGTTATTCTTTGGTGGAATGGCCTTGTCGTCGAATTCTGGCAGTAGCTTGCGTTTTGGATAGCTCTTTGTATGGTGATCGTCACCGTATCTTTCTTCAGTGTCTAGCACTTTATTCCATCTGCGATTGAGCATTTCCTGTGCGGCTTTTAGTCGTTGCTTCAGCTTCTTTAGACATCTCACTGTGGCCATAAGCCTTCTGTGGAGGTTATCTCGCTCCACACGTTCCTCCGGCATGATGAATGCATCATCGTCCGGACTGTGTTCTTGTCCTGGGGCGGTTTGATGGACTCGTCCCTCGGGATCATTATGATCGGGCGTCTGCTCTGAACTGGGTTCAGCGTGACCTGGCTCATCCTGCTCCATCGCTGGGTCCATGTGGTCGTTATTGCCTTCGGAGTTCACTAGTATGTCGATCTTTCTGGCGCTCTTGTCGCTATTTTTTGTGCGTCTTAGGCTAATGGTAACAGGTAGTAAGGGACACAATGTTTACCCAGGTTCGGGCCCTCTCGATGGAGGTAAAACCCTACTTCCTGCTTGATTAATATTGACGATATGAGTAGTACAAGAGTAGATCTACCATGAGATCGTAGAGGCTAAACCCTAGAAGCTAGCCTATGATGGTTATGATTGTAATTGTGATCGGCCTTCTAAGGACCAACCTCTCCAGTTTATATAGACACCGGAGAGGGCTAGGGTTTACACGGAGTCGATTACCAGGAAGGAAATACAATATCCGGATCGCCAAGCTTGTCTTCCACGCAAAGGAGAGTCCCATCCGGACATGGGACGGAGTCTTAAGTCTTGTATCTTCACGCTCCAATAGTCCGGATGATGTATATAGTCCGGCTGTCCGGATACCCCCTAATCCAGGACTCCCTCACCCGCTCCAGAACTAAGGCCCGAGCAGGTATGAGTGTTGATCCCTGAACAGGAACTGACAGGGGATCTGAAGAGCCTTCTTGACGGGGGCATAGAGTATCAGCCGAGGCTGCAAACCCCTCGAAGAGTAGATCTCCTCAGACATCCGTGACGTAGTTCAGTTTCCAAACCTGATCTGGTGGCCGGGGGCATAACTGTCAACCTGCTCGAGGCGGCCGATCGAGTTGGCGCGAAGCACAAAGCCACCGAATACAAAAACATGTCCGGGGTGAAAGGTTTCCTTGGATGCAGCATCATTGTTGATGAAGAGACGAGCCATCAATCCTTCTGTCGATGATACATTGGAGCTCTCAGTGAAAGCACCAATGTCGGTGTCAAAACCGACAGATCTCGGGTAGGGGGCCCAAGCTGTACGTCGGAGGATCGGTGGTAACTATGATCAAAAGGACACCGTGTTTACGCATGTTCGGGCTCTCTTAATGGAGGGAAAACCTACTCCTGCTTGATTATATTCGAAGGGTATAGGGGTTACAAGAGTTGATCTACCACGAGATCGTATTGGCTAAGCCTAATTTTGCTAGCCTAGTACTGTTGTGATCCTGCCTCCGAACCCTCCGGTTTACATAGACACCGGAGGGGCTTAGGGTTGCACAAAGTTGGTTTAACAGAAAGGAAATAACATATTCGGACACCTAACTTGCCGTCCACATATACAGGAGTCCCTACCGGACATGAGAGGTGATCTTCGATCTTGTATCTTGATGGCCCATTAGTCCGGCGCATATCCACTAGACCGGATGCCCGAGGACCCCCTAGTCCAGGACTCCCACATCATCCAAGCATCCACCATGCAGGGTATGGATAGTAGGTAGCATGTCGGGATGCAGAGGCCTTGAACGGGGCCCTGCTGGTGATAAGAGACGCTGGCTCTAACAAGATCAAATTCAGGAAGGACAGTTATCTGACGAAAGTCGAGATTGAGGGGTGCGGTGCGCCATAGAGAGTGTCACTGAGTTGAGAGGACTTGTGTGCGGCAGCAATCCTCAATGGGGAGAAGTGAGATGATCTCTCCAAGGATGTCATCCGGGAGATCACTGATGCAGTCAACTGGAGATTCTATGGGTTTCTCGGATTCGGGTGGGTGGGGGGCTCGCTGCTTCTCCCCATGCTGCCGGGTGCGGGATCTACAACTGGTGTCGCCGCTAGCGGAAGCCTCATCTTCTTGGCGCTGGGGCCAGCCGACTCCATTTTCCTTGCGGGCATCACACCGAGCTCACAAGTTTGAGCAGAGTAGTCAGAGACGAGCCTAGTGGCAGTGCGAGTGGGGAAGAAGGAGGCTAGGTTTTTTTGTAGGAGTGGAAGAAGAGGGGCAAGCGTTTTCTATACGAGTGAGGAAGAAGGTGAGCGGGGGTTTTCTATACGAGTGAGGAAGATAGGGTGCGGGGGGAATTGGGGGCGAGGGAAGCGAGAGAGTCCAGCGAGCTGCAGTATAAGTGGAAGCGAGGAGGAAGGAGGGTTTTTCTGGGATCGCCACCTCTTTAAGAAATATGGGCTTTCCTTGCAAAAAAGCAAATAGGCTTTAAGATGGATAGGCTTTTGTATCGGCCGAGTCGGGTGCCCGTGTTTTTTACCGGAGGCCCTTAAGACTAGAGGAAGTCCATTAGATACACGCTCTAGTTTATTGCCCATTCGAAAGAAAAAAAGAGACGACTCTATCTTAATTATGGCTCCTCATCTGTAACATTTGTCAACTTAAAAAAAGTTATTGCTCCTTTTCGGGCCGGCTTGGCATCCACCAAATTATAGGATGGTGTACTGCATGCACACACTCAAACTAGTCGTAGCATGGCAAAATGAGGGGTCAAATAACATGCCCACAATATGCATAGATTGTAAAGGTTGACACGCTAACATTCAAACTAAGCTTCACAAGATACGGTATGCATATTAGCTAACATACACAAGCACCTAAGTTCAGTATGCGTATGCATCTAAATGATTCACAAGACTACAACCAAGACAAAGTTGTGAGAAGGTGTATAAATAAAGAAAAAATGGTGGATGCTTCTCTAAGCAAAGGGCCTCCCTACCACGCATTAATTTCCTGGGCATGCTTCTTTCTGCTGAATGTTACGTGCACTTTGAGCATGTTGGCTCATCTTGCAATTTACGCTGACACATTGCAGCAAACAGAGGAAGCAATAGAGATCACTCAACATCAGGACATTTTGTGCAGTGAAAAGATAGGAAAGCGTTGTACTTAAACGGTGTCGCAAAACAGTAGCACATATTAATAGTTCGTCATGACAAAACACGATCATCTGGACGAAGGGGATACAGACCTGCGTGAGGAAAATTATGCATAACTTTATAGGTGGTTAGTTGATTTCCACCTTGGGATCTCCTATGATGTCACGGAGGAAATTCTATCCAATCGATGAGCACAATTCCTTCCATGTGGCTGTAGAAAATTTGTCCGACTAACCCCAATATCTTTTTGGTGTAGTTCCACCAAATTAATGCACCGCCATTTTCACGACCCCAACTCGCCGGCCAGGCCATCAATGACTCGGACCCTTTTATCTTGCGTTGACGGCACGACTGCATTGTTTGCTCCTCCACACATGACAGGCTCATTCCACACTGCAAACATAAGTCAGCGTACGAATAAGCTTATTTCATCTTGCGTTAGTCATTCAACTCCCTCTGTTTCTTTTTAGTCTACATAAGATTTGGTCAAATTCAAGCTTTCTAAAGTTTGACTAACTTTGTAGAAAAATATATCAACATCTACAATACTAAAGTTATATGTTATGAAAATTAATTTCATCATACATCTAATAGTACTGATTCCATAGTGTGAATGTTGATATATTTTCCTACAAAGCTAGTCAAACTTAACAAAGTTTGACTTTGACCAAATCTTATATGCAAACTAATAAGAAACGGAGGGAGTACCTAGTTACGAATGTAGAAATACCTGGAGCACCGTGAGGTCAGCTAACAGCAGGTTCCACTAAAATCAACATCCGTTGCGGCTTCTTTCTCTGCCTGCATGGCGCAGCTACACGCGCGCCGACGGCGGATGGCGCAGTCGCATGCACTAAAGGTGATGTACGACGCGGCGGCATCGAAGGCAGCGACAATGCCCGTGCCGCCGTGCTCACCGACAAGCCAGCGTGGAGCAAGTCGGCACTCTTCCTCGAGCTGTATTGGAGTGACCAGCTGCGAAACCACGCGCTGGCTTAGTGAGGCAACTACCTCCGACGTGCTAGGCGAGGTAGGTGGAGCAGCGAGCTGCCTCGCTCGTAACTGCCGGGCTCTGCGGGCCACCCAGACGGCTATTATGACAGAGAACTACTCTTCCTTCTTGTCGGATGCCGCCAAAAGACTGGAGAAAATGGTGGAAGGAGGAGCTTGGACGGGGTCTTTCTCCTGAATGAACGTGTGTGGACGAAGTGGGTTTCTCGCATTCCATGCGGGTTTCTCCATCTGTACTCCTGTAAAAACAAAGTTGGTGATGATGGTGTGCCTGCCATCCTGCAATTGAAGCCATCCGGTTTATATCTGACGGATAGGAAGGAAACAATGGCAATTTTGCAAAAAGATACCCACACCAACTCAATATTTGCAAATAAGGCCTTCCCTCGTTCATCGTTTTCTCCCACAAGATAAACTACTCATACAAATGCATCTTGATGTTCCATGCAACGCATGGGCATCTTGCTAGTAAATGTAGATTTTTGAATGCGGCGAGGAGGCGGGTACAGCTGGGAGTGTAGTGGGCAGCACCCTCAGCCGGCGCCCCACTTCAGCTGGCGGACACAGTGAGAGGTCGCGTCCGCCCTTACCCCCTTGACTTTGAACCTTGACTGTGTACGTCCGGCTTTGGGGACAACATTATCCTTGACGGTGTATGTCACCTTGTGTCCAGATCTGAGATGCCACATGTACCAGATGCATGACTCCAAGTTTGACCACCGTGATGCTAGGTGCGAGACTAGGAACACTGTTGGAGAGACCCCCCCCTCATAATTTTCCTACATTGGTCATTTGATTCATAGGATAGAATGCTATAGGATCTTTTTCCTATGTAACCATGTTTTAATTGGCAATCTAGCATCCACTCTAAATTTTTTTTCACTTCCTTTGTTCCTACGAAGAGAGTACTTGCTCTAAATAATGTGCCGCTGCAAGAGCCTCCTATATTAGTTAACCATGCTCTAAAAAGGTGGACCAGCTTTGGCTATAGTATACTACTGTACTCGGTTAGTAGGTGACCTTGCGCTTGGCTCTTCTCCTCTTCCGGAAGTCGAACAATAATGATGATACTACAGTAGTCCTTCTGGCAATCTGACACCAAATGAACTGCTACACGTCCATCGCTTGTAAGCAAAAGTTTATCCTCGTGTTGCGAGCCACCGTGCACGCGTTGGCAAGGGAGAAGGCATAGTAAGCAAGCTTCTTGTCGAGTTGACGGGACACATCAAAGTTATTTAGTACTCTCTTCAAAAAGGGCCGACCATGTCCATGGCTACCATCCTGTGCTCCGTCATTGAGTATATGCACTATTCACGTGCCATTGAGGAGAAAAAATAACTGCGTAGTACTAGGTGCCATCGAAGTGCACGACTCACTTACGCATTGCATATCTCCATTTTCTTGCATGACACATCCACCTTGATGCTAGATGTCCCGCGTGTCGACAAAAGGATGAACAAAGCTCACGTCTTAAACAAAAGAGTGGAAGAACATAGATTCCTGACGAACTAGAAGGAGCAACAAACCTCGCGGTGGAGCATCTGCACTCGTAATATTTTATATTATTTAGCAATATAAAATCAACCAAATCTCTCCACGTTCCTATACCATTCTATAGTATGAGAATAACTTTGAATGTAAGCCATTGATTCACTCTATCCAATGGTCATAGTTGGAAAATCCAAACAAAACTAAGCATTGGATCAACTCTTTTAGCACTTAGATTGTTGTCGTCTGCCCACCTAGCCCACCTATACATCCGCTCATGTCTGATTACCACATGAGCTATCCACTCAGACTGTATGTTAAAAAAATCATGCAAACATGGCGATTATACTGTGAGTAGGTGACCAGGCGTTTGACTCTTCGCCTCTTCCGGAATACGAACAATATGATGATGGTAGTACTACAGTATATATGTACTTCTGGCCATCTGACACCGAATGACTGTTGCACGTCCACCGCTTGTACTATAAAGCGCACTATAATTGTAAGCAGAAGCTTCTCCTTGTGCTGTGAGCTACCGCACGCGCGTGGGCGAGGGAGAGGGCATAGCAAGCAAGCTTCTCGTCACTCTGCGAGTTGACGAGACACATCAAAGCTACTTATTTAGTCCATGGCTACCACCCCGTGCTTCGTCTACATACATGATTCACGTGCCATCGAGGAGAAAAATTATTGCGTAGTACATGCCATGAAAGTGCACGACTCACTTACGCACTGCTTATCTCCATTTTCTTGCATGACACGAGCACCTTGATCCCGCGTGTTGGAAAAAGCATGAACAAAGCTCACGTAAAAAAAGAGTGAAAGAACATAGATTCCCGATGACCAAGAAGGGGCAAGGAACCTCAAGGTGGAGCGTCTGCACTCATAATATTTTATATTATTCAGCGATATAAAATCAACCAAATCTCTCGTCTAGCTGGTTCACGCATTTCCCCCTGTTTTTTGCCGCCTGCCCACCTATAGAACCACCTCACGATGTCCAATTCCTCTCCAAGCACCTAGGGAGGCGGTTGAACCGAACAAGTCTAACTTGTTTTTAGTGGGTACATTGACGTGGCATCGAAAGGGTGTGATAGCCGACTCTGGCAAAATAATTGACTACCACGTTGGCATACATGAGCATGGGGCCCACTTGTCAGTGTGCTGGACGGAGGAAGGAATGCAAGACAAAATGGAGCACGGCGTAAGGGTGCAAATCAATTGGCTCACGTGTGATGACCACTCGAGCAATCCACACAGACTGTATTACGTTAAAAAATTCATGCAAACACGGGTGGTTATACAGTGAGTAGGTGACCATGTGCTTGGCTCTTCGCCTCTTCCAGAAGTGGAACAATGATGATGGTACTACAGTATACTCCTACTTCTGGCAATCTGACACCGAATGAACTGTTGCACGTCCACCGCATGTATTAAGCGCACTATCGTAAAGCAAAAGCTTCTCCTTGTCCTACGAGCCACCGCGCGCGTGAGCGAGGGAGAGGTCGTACTAGTATAGTAAGCAAAGCTTCTCCTCGTTTATTTCAAAAAGAAACTTCTCCTCGCTTCCGAGTTGACAGGACACATCAAAAGTAGTGGATTAGTCTCCAAAAAGGGCTGACCATCTCCATGGCTACCATCCCGTGCTCCGTCATTTAGTGCGTGCATGATTCACGTTCCATTGAGAAAATAATGTTGCATACGTGCCATCGAATAGAATAACTTAATTTATAAAAAACGCGCCATCGCGTCATGATCGAACTTTGATTCGTCAACGCATGGTTCCCATGAACAACTACTACACTCGCCAAATTATCTGGTGAGCTGCCTCTTCATACAGAAATGAGCTCACCATGTACCGGCGCGTGAGTATTAGGGAAAGAGGAAAGGAGTACATGTGTCGGTGCCTGGACCTCTTCTCTTCGTGCTTGTATTCCTTTTAAACACGGCAGCCCAGTGTAGTTACATCATACATGACCAACCCATGCTATCACCATATTTTTTGGCCTCCGTGCGAGACCTAGCTCTAATAATCCACCAGCCCGTATCGCTTCTCGTTCCTCGTCTCTCTCAAAGTGCGGCGGCTGGCGATTTTGCCGTCTATTGAGGTCGGTCAACTCATCACATCTTAGCGACATGCCAAGAGCATTCTAAAAAAATTATTGTACTCCATTGTTATGCCAAGAAGAGGAAGCGCTTTGACCAATGGACCAAATGACACATGCGTGCCTTGTCGTGAGTGGGTCCAGTTTCTCGTTTCGAACTTGTTTGGTGTAGTAGTAACACTTGGTTTTGACTATTGATATAAGATTTTATATAGGGCCTAATGTATTCTTTGAGGTTGCCTTTTACTATTGATATGATTTTATGTAATTGGCAAATTATATCATTTGAATATCCTTTGACATTTCATTTCAAAAAAAACATCCTTTCACGTATGAATTTGATGGTATGCTTTGAGCAACTTGCATGTCCTATACTACTCCTGTTTGGATACTCTAACTTAGCTAGAGGTTAGAGTAACTCATGACTAGCCCTGAACTAACTCTATCCAAAGAGGTGTTTGGATGATGGGGTTAGATTGACAATAAATGCACTTGATGGAGACAGAATAGTGATTTTTCAGTGGGCCCCACGAGAACTAGCTCCAATTAACACCACTTGGCTAGTGGGATAGAGATCCAATTAGCACCTCTTGGGTGGGATAGTTTTTTTGGTGGGTTTGGTGCAACTTGCTCCAATTTCTCTGCTCTTATAAAAAACAGAGTTGGTGATGATGGTGTGCCTGCCATTCTGCAATATAGGCCGTCCGATTTATATCTGACGGATCGGAAGGAAGCAATGGCAATATTGCAAAAAGATACCCACACCCATCTCCACATTTGCAAATAAGGCCTTCCCTCGTTCATTCCTTTCTCCCACAAGATAAACTACTCATACAAATGCATCTTGATGTTTTGTGCAACGCATGGGCATCTTGCTAGTAACCCTCATGTTTCGATACTTTAGGGCTATTTGAGCCCCAACTAGCTCAAACTAACTCTAACCCATGGATCCAAATAGGGCCAAATTTAGTCTTGGAAAATGCATTAAGCCCTATATACATGGACAGACGGAGTACATGATACTAGCAAACGCTGACCATTAGTAGTAGTTCATTGGTTGGTTTCAATTTTTGATTCAGTTGTTGTGCTGCTACAGTCCAATATTCACGTGTGGTTTTTTCTAGAATAAAAAAAGGTAGTGCTTATTGTGGGAAAGGTGAAGTGATGGTTGCTTCGCCCGAGCAACTTCTTACTCTAGGAATATTGGAGTAGCAGTGGATTCAACAACGAGAGAAATGATGGTTGCTTCATCCGAGCAACTTACTGTGGCAAAGGTGGGGCTCTGTGATTTGACTGCTCACTAGTCATTATTACTGTGGCGCAACGACCTGGGTGAATCTTCCCTGTAGTTGTGCACTCAATATTGCTGCATGGAAGGTGGAGCCGGATGAAGGATGTCCCACATGTTGGCGAAGCAAAGTTGAATTGTTTCCGGCATTGCTATCAATCCTACAGTATTTGTTTATATGTACGCATAATTTTCTAGCATGAGGCTGGTCATAGTGGGGAGTAACTTAGACTAGTAACATGCATAGTGGAGTAGTCTATGTTACTACCTTCATACTGGGTAGTAAACATATGGATGGTAACATGTAAGTCTTCATTAATTGAGATATAGACTCATTTTACCTTGGGGTGTGTTATGTTACAGTAACATATTATGTTACCACAAGCATCTCTTTCCTCATTAACTCCATGCCACATAAGCAATTTTTTCTTGGGATATGTTATGTTACTACTTAAGTAACTCCCACTATGGCTAGCCTAATGAAATTGTACTGTGATGCTAGGAAGGTTTCAACTTAGGGTTCATGTGTCCTCTTGCCCCAAGATTGTCTCATTACAAAATTCCATCATCAAATACAAATGAAACAGCCATGGCTGCTAATGCATCTCAATGGTTCGCAGATCAGCGCCCATATTCACATCACAGCTGAAGACAATGTTGTGAGAAGGTGTACAAATAAAGAAAAATATACAATTGATTGATGTTGTTCGTAGGCATGGCTCCATTTCCTGGGCACAATGTTCATTGGTTGGCAGCTAGTTTCACCCAACTCTGTAGCCAAAAAATAGGTGTACGGAGCAACATCACAATCCGACATTTTGTGCAGCTCCACTAAAACCGCTGATCATCCCTGTTTGCAAAGATATTTAGTCAGTGTGATTACAATAATAGTGGGACCAGATGATGAAACATAACACACACAAATAGATGCCGATCACCTCTGTCATCTCTCTTTAGGACTAACTACTTGTTGGAGAAGATTAGACACGGAGTTGGATGACGACGATAGAAAAACCAATCTCCCTTTCTGCAGTTCCACAGAAATGTAAAAACATTGCCCGTGCGACAGTTTGGCGGGACTGCACAAAACACTCTTAAGAAAAAAGTGATTTGTGCAGTTCACCAAAAGGTCACAATAGCAACAAGGTGAAATGGATAGCCCTGTTTGGAAAAGGAGGTAGAAAGGAAACAATTACTTCCCAATAACACGAGTTGAAGACACATACACCAACAAACAAGAAGCATATCCCATGTAATAAGGGAAAGATAGCAGCATGGTGGTTTATCAAAAACGGATTGAGGACGAGATTGCAAGATGGAAAGTACGCCGGCCGAGATACATTTTAAGCAAACAACTAAAGAAGATCCACATGTAGGATTTTCCACATGCAGCAACATGGGAAGATGGGCAGTGGAGCAAGGCCGAAGGAAGCTGTACCTGAGGGTCGTCGAGATGTAACTACGAGGGCACCGGCGGCCGGGATCTGCCCATACTGCGGCAGCGAGCAAGTGGCAAAGGCCCTACCACGCCGGAGCTTGGTCAGACAGAATGGTGGGTACCACAGATCGGGATGTGCTACCTCAACGCCGTCGAATGGAGAAACAATGCACATCCTCCCTTTCCACCGATAGATGGGATGCGGACGGATCAGTGACCAACGATGAGAGAGAGAGGCCACCGCCGCCTTGTGTGAGATAGTGTGACGAGAGACAAACCCCGGCAAGCTGGCTCCATTGTATACAGTGGAGCAGATTTTTCTTTCTCCCGACGACAATCGTTTTATATTCTGTATGTGCCATTGAGGAATATAACTTTATTCAATACTAACATGTCAAGTCAAACTTTGTTCCATCTACGTGTGGTACAAGACCCTCCTTCAAGTAAGCAACCGCTACACGCGTCAAATGAACTCCACCGTGTAACCGCGCGGGTGTGGCCGGGAATAAGATGTGAGTACGTGTGTTGTGCGTGCACCACTTCTTCAGGTGCAGGTACGTATGTGGGTGGGTGTGAGAGAGATGGTTTGTGCGAAACAGAGGCAATGTGTCGATGATATCTCAATCAAAAAAATTAACATATGCAATGTGTGTGAAACAATGTCATGGATATATCATATATAGAGGGAGCGATCCACGAGAAGATAGTGGAGGGATCATCGCTGTGAGATATTGATAGAATCAATAACAGGGATGAAGTGTGTGGGTGCACGATCGATAAAGAGTGCCATCAAATTTGTGTTTGCCCACGTCAAAGATACAGGGTGGCTGGCCTACCGGAATGTGAGAGGGAAGAGGTGCAGTTTTTCTCTGTGCCATGGATACCTACCTACAATGTTCGACTATCGGTGTGGGGGGAGGAGGAGGGAGGGGGCTGAGACCTAACTACAGAGAGGTAGATCAACTAGTATATGTGTGGAGAAGGAGAGAGACCTAGCTATGTATTGAGGAAGATCGATCGGCATTCATGCATATGTTTAGCAGAGGAATAAGGTTGGGAGAAAGACAAAGGTAGAGTGTTGGAGGGTTGGAGGTGGAGTTGCTTCTCACAAATGGTGGGAGAGGCCTGCTAGACAAACGGAGGGTACGAGTGCAATATCAATAAGAGAGGGGATGTCTGTCTGTCTATGCACGTGCGTGTGAGAGACGGGTTGGGAGGTATGCATGGATGATGAGGGGGGACGATATGGTTGTGGTAAGCGGACGTAACTACATAGGAAGATCAATCGCCGTGTGTCCAAGAAAGGGAGAAACATAACTAGTGAGGTAAGTCGATCAGTGCATGGGGAAAAAGAATTATAGTCGACCTAGCTAGCTATATGTAGGGAGATCGGTATGTATACATGCATGCATGTGCTAGAAGAAAATAAGGTCCGGAGAGACGGAAATGTGGAGAGGGGTGCGACTAGGAGGTGGTGCGAGAGGCCTACTATGTAGAGCGGGAAGGAGTGTGTGAGTATGAGATCGATGAAAAGAGGGGCAGGACTGTGCACCTGCCTGGAACCGTATTGGACATAGGGGGGAATGGAAGGTGAGAAGAAAAGAGGGGAAGTGTGTGTTTGTGGTAGGCGCACTTGGCTACATAGGTATATCGACAGGTGTGTGCCGAAAAGAAGGATCTAGGCGGCCTACACACACCGTCGGTGAATGGCCTAAAGAGAAACGAATGTGCGCGATGGAGGGGACGCTGTGGGAGGGTGAGAGGGGAGCGGGCGTGTGCATATGCACAATATAAAGTTAGCGCTAGTTAGCTACAAAGAGAAGAGGATCGTGAAGGTGTAAAAGACGAACAGAGATCATAATTCATTATAAAAAAAGTGGGTTTGGATATTTGAAGAAGATATCATGGTGTTTTATACCGACGTATGCATGAATGAATATATATAATGGTGATATGCATGGTGTGGTTATTAACATGTTATACTGCATATAATATATAGAACATTGATTATAATTTGGGATAATGTGTGGCTTTTGCAACTCAGGGAAAAATACTTGCCATAATGTAGGGGGCGGGGCACTATACCTTGTGTGATAAACATGGTGTACGTATGGAACATGGTTTAGATCATGAGTATCTAGTTAGTACATCAAATGTACTATTATTTGGAATCAACATTATGTGTGTTCAAAAATTTGAATTCGAGTTCATATCTATCTCTATAGTAATCATGTGGTGTGTTGTTAAGATAATACACAAATGATGGTTTAAGTTGGCAACAATCATGATTGTAGATTCTTATTCAAATAGAGAAACGAATTCAAATCTAGATCGAATTGTAGCGGTACTATAGACATTTGGTATGCACTAAAATGTTGGTATGAGTAGGTTACATGCATTATACAGACAGCGAAAAAATTTAATTGGACATAACATGGATTTATACGTAGCTTTAAATAGCATTTGTATAGTAAAACGGGACAAGACTATCTCTTTGTGTGGTGTGAATAGCTTTATTTTTTTCGTTTTTTCGTTGAGGGAAGTGTGAATTGATTTGGTACGTACAATATTACACGTTAGGCTTGTCCCTAAAATTCAACCCGCGCCTTGTTATATCCCGAAAATTCAGATATCCTGCTCCGAAAACTCGCGCCTTCACAACCCGCGCCTTGCTATCCCGAAATTACAACGCGCACGAAAACTCCCTCCAGCTGCCAAATCCCGACACGCAAATCCCCCTTCTAACCCTGAGCCAAAGGGCCGCCAGTTCAAATCGGTGGGGGTACTTTGTAATACACCCTACATTTTGGACAAGCGCGTCCCTAAGTCATGGTTCCCCACTCACATCGCCTCCTTTTCGCCATTGAAATCCCAGGCCGCCATAACCTCTCTGCTCCAACTGCAAAACCCCACCCTCCTCCATCTGCCACCTCACCGCTGCCCAGCTGGAGCCTCTTCCCTGATGATCGTCCACCGCAACAGCTCGACGTCCCTCATCCACCTCCCCGGATGAGGATCCGTCGTCCCACAGGTTCAGCCCCCCTGTCCTCCACCTCCAAGGAGTTGCTCCGATGATCGCCTCGTCTATCGCGGCTGCCCCATCCCCACAACGCCGCCTTAACCTGCTCCACTGGAACCCCAGCATCCTCACCGACTCCTCGGACGGACCCGAGGCCTACTCGGCGCCACCAAAGAGGTTGTACACTCAACGCATCACACCTTCTACTTAACTTGACCCCCGACGCCGACGGTGCTCCATCCCGCACCCCCATGGCGCAGCTACCTCGAAGCCGGGGCTGCGGGCGACATCTGTATGATGGCTCTCCCCCACTGCGAGGCCCCTTTGGCGGCAGCGGCCATACCAGCCGGATCTGCTGCTGCTGCTCCTGCTCTCACTCGCGCTGATGCTACTGCTTTGGCTCTCGCTCGCTCCCTCGCACTATTGCTGCTGCTGCAGGGCTTGCTCGCTCGCTCATGCTGCTCCTGCTGCTCCGGCCCTTGCTCGCTCGCTCGCGCTGCTGCTGATGCTCCAGCCCTTGCTCGCTCACTCATGTTGCTGCTCTACTCTCCCCCTCGCTCGTGTTGCTGCTTTGCTCTTGCTCTCGCTCGCGCTGCTGATGCTGGTACATGGGCTCCTACAGCTACACGAGTTGCATCTTTGGCTTCTCGTGCTGCTCCTCGAGGCGCTACTGCTCTAGCTGCTATCTGCTATTGTGTTCCCCATCGATCGCCTGCTGATTTAGATCACTGTTTCTCTACTACTAGTGCTCGAGCAGCCTAAACTACATGTGAAGTGCCTCTCTGCTACCAGTGCGTTCAGTTTCTACAGTTACATTTAGATTCCACAGTAAATTACAGTTTTGACAATTAAGTCCAGAGTCAACAGATTTTACCTAATCTATTGTAGTCAACTGTTTTTGGTGATGTAAATTTTACATCTATCACTTTTTGGTAATGTATTTTACATCATCTATTGGAGATGCTATTAGAATACCACTTGGTATTAACGATGTCTGTCTTGTACTAATTCAGCCTCGACATCTTACGGCTCGCCGCACCTGCTCCAACGACGGAACCATCCATCACAACAGAGCAGTGCCCTGGACGTCGTCTACAGATTCCTCAGATCTTCCTCCACACCTTCGACAACCACCTCTGCCTCAAATTCTTCGGCAACCAACCCAATGATGCCGAGGTGAACACGGCTACGACAAAGAGGTTGTGCATTTGTCGCATCACTTATTACTCTACATTCATGTCCATCCGTTAGGGCTATTTTGGTTCAAAGTAAAAACTGAAGGACAAACAAAGCAATAGGCAATTTTCCTATGTCACTCTACTATTCAATTATTCATGCATTTTGTTGAAAGGAATGTAGCAAAACATCCACCTGGACCTAATTTTTAAAATCCTATGCATCAAAACAAGACCAAGTGCATTAGTGGCAGAATAGCATTCTAACTATACACGCTTTCATATGGTTTCACTTTAATTTTGGCCATGTTTCTTTGCATTCCTCTGCACTTCCAATTCCCGTGAACCAAACACCCAAGTTGACAGAAATCATGTGTTTACAAATGCTTTCTTTCCCACGTGCATTCCTATCCTATTTTGGTGTTTTTCCTATCCCTGCATTTTTAGAATCCTGAAAGCTAAAGGAGCCCTTACAGAATTACTTGAGTTACACGTAGGTGTTGAAGAAAACTTTGTTTGGTTTGTCCTACTCCTACCGCAATGTCGTCCACCTCACCTGAGCTGCTCCATCGACAGAAGCATCCACCAAACTAGACATCACGACTCCTGACCATCTTTCACCGCCTCAGATCTCCTTCCCTGCCGCCGGCACCCACCGCAACGGCATCACCATCATCGACTCAGCAGATGAACTTGAGGAGTACACGGGTCCACAAGAGAGGTCACACTCTTTTGCTTCTTCTTATATTATGCATTGCTTAATATTACCTGCTACTTTATCGTCCTGTTCACCTCTTAGACTCCTAATCAGGTCCAAATTAATGTTCAAACTTGAGTATTAAAATTAGTTGTGGGGCACATATTGAGGCAACAATGAATAGTATCTTTGTCTATTATCTGGCACATATCATGGCAGCAATGAATAGTACATCTGCCTATGTTGTTCATCTGGGTGGGAAAGAAATAGTAAAGCAATCACCATCTGTCTTTTTATTGAATTAAAGTTATCATTAGCCTGCTATCATTATTTTTGATCCATCCACTGGTTGTTACCATCACTCTAGATTTCTGCATGCTCTCCTTACATAATCTCACTATATTTTTTTCGTATGCATGTCAGATATTTTACACAGTCATGCTGAACATGTAGTGAAAAAGAGAAGAGTTTTGCGCATCAATACAATGTCATGCAGACATTGCTCTATGGTGGGTTCAACGGAAAACCCTCCCCCCTCCCCAGATTGTAATCCAGAGGAAGATATCTATTATGAGGCGGATTCAGACGCAACTGACCATTCCTATTTACCCCCAAGGTGTTTGCTCTAACTTGGCATGATGATATTAGTCATATCATGCATATGTTGCCTTGCAGTGCCTACTTTCAACATCATATATGTCATCTGCTTAGTTTACACATGTTCTGTAATGCCACCTGCTTAGTTTCTATATCATATATGGGAATTATGTAGTCTCGTCTCTTTTAGCTAGCCATAATATATGTGAAATATGCAATGCCATCCTGTTTAACCAGGCATCATATATTTGAATGATATCTGGCCCATCCTTTTCTTCATTACATTTCCATTTGTCGACAATGTTTGTACATTAAACTACTCTTCCTGTGAATCAACCATTTGAGTGGGTGATGGAAGAATCTAGAGGTCTTTAGAGCAGACAGTGCTACCTGTCGAAGCAGATCTCTTACTGGTTCCCGATAGCTCCTCAGAGATGGATTAAGAGATAGATGACCAGTCCTATTCCCCCACCGAGGTGTATGCTCTAACTTGGCACGGTTATACTTCTCATATCATGCATATGGTGTCTTGCATTGCATAGTGTAGACGTCATATACACAATATTCAACACCATGTTCTTAGTTCAGACATCATATATTCGAATGCCCTCTGCTTAGCATATAAATCACATATGTGAATTAAATCATGTGATCCTAATTACTTAGATAACATGTATGTGAATTATGTCATGCGGACCCTTTTACTAAAGACATCATACAATTATCTCATGCCATCCTATTTAGTTAGTCATCATATCTTTGAATTTTGTCATGCTATGCTATCCAGTTTAGATAGACACCATATATGTGAAATTATGTCATGCTATCCTTTTTAGTTAAACAATATACATGTCAACTATTTCATGCCCTCTTTTTTCCACACTATCTATTGCATCTGTCTTCATACAATGTCTGTACATTCAACTATGTTTCCTGTTTATCAGCCATTTGAATTGGAGCGGGTGATGGTAGTATCTAGTGGAGTAAAAACACGGTCTTCAAATAAAATAGTGCTACCTCTTGGTGGAGATAGCACCCCGGTTGTACATGCACGAGAACCAGCCCTACCACACATAACCCAGACTCTCACAGATTGTACCCCTACTGCGATGGACAGAGAACCAGCTTCACCCAATCTAACCCCAACCCCAGCAGATAGTAACCCAGTTCCTGTTGACACAGCACCATCTCCACCACAGAGCTCCCAAACAAGAGCAGTTAGTAAGGCAGCTCCAGTGCCCAAAGCGCCAGTACTACCACGGCGAACCCCAACTCCACTAGTTAGTACACCTATTCCTGTGGAGGAAGCACAACCAGCCATTCGTAGTTTAGCATCTATCGCATTTGATGTTGTTAAATCTATGTGCGTATCTTCCCATCATGGAAATATTATACTGAAGATGAAGGAAAATGCCAGTTGCAGGTGTTTGTCCAGGAGTTATGTGTAAGTAATGTTATTCATGGCAATTACTTTGCTTTGTCCCATACATTCTACCTCCATGATGGTTATAATACAGCAAATTTTCCCATTTTTCTCTATAGAGAAGGACCGATTTGGAAACTCAGGATGAGGTAACCTGTGCTAATACCTCTGCTATCTTCAAGAATGCTTGGTGGCAGTATCGGAATTACCTGAAGAAAACGTACTTCAGTGGCAAAGAAACTCATCAAATTCCCTTACGTTCTCCTGAGACACATTTACTGGACGATGACTGGGAACGCCTTGTTCTATATTGGTCCCGAACCAAGAATGTGGTAAGGTCTATGAGCTCATTTTTTATTTTTAAGTACTATATGCATGCGTCTTACTGTACTCTGTTCATGTAGAACAAGTGCTTAAACCTGAAGAACAACTATTCTCATTTAAGATTCCATTGCTATCCTACATACTGTTTTGCTCTTGTATCACTGTGTTTACTCATACAAACTTATTTTTAAATTGAGGATCCAATCGAAACTCCAATGGCATAACAGGTATGTTTACGCATGTTTCTTTAACAGGTTTGCTCTTATAAATAGCTCTGTTGATTTCAATTTCAATTGTGTATACAGTTTACTTCTCATATAATGCACATTACTCGCATCACAACAGAGCCAATAGTGTTGTTGTACATGTAGACCCATGGTGCCCATCTAAAACCTTGTTGTGCCGTGTAGTTTCCCATGCTTTGTATTCTTTCAGTGTTGCTTTGTCTTGAACTGATATGATTTGAACCGTGTCTCTATTTTGATTTGGCAAGACAATGCAGTGACCATAGGACATAGATATATGTTTGTTTGATGCTTTTATTATGTACTACTTGGCAATAGAAGACTTGGTAGTTTAATCTTGTCCACCTTACTAATGAACTGGTTCACCGAAATGAGTTTCATATACTAGTACATGCTAAACCTGTTATGTGTCTGCTTGTTTCTTCTTTTAGAATGCTGACAGAATATTGGGGAAGAGTGCCTTATTAAGCAATGGTAAAGGAAGTAATGCAGATAAGGTTCAGGATAGTGAGACATCCTTGTTGGTCTCCAACAAAGCTGATAAAACAGCTAAGGAAAACTATCTTGAAGGTAGTGAGACAACCCCAAAGTCCTGTCTTGGTTTAGTGTTCGAGTTACTAGCCACTACCTCTGGCACAAGTTATTCAAACTCACTGTCTTAATCAGTTTGGTTTCTTGAGTCTCAACTTCAAGCTGAAAGACATGGATCAGCAGTGCAGTGACAAGAAGCCGAAGGACTGTGGAAGTCCCTAGAGCATTCAGATGCATACTTTCTAGTCCAACAGCAAGCATTGGAGGATTTTAGCGCCAAACAGGACAAATCTAATAAGCTTGCTAAGCTTATTGTCATCTTGGTGGATACCCAGGATAATGTTTCTTGAGCTCTTCTGAAGTTGTTTTAGTGATGGACTTGTTTTGCTACCGCGTTTATTTGCACTGCTGGGCAATTTAGACGGCCAGTGTATGTAATATGCTGCTTTGTTCCCTATATTTGCAGTGGTGGCAAACTTTGATGCCCAGTGGATGTAATATGTGTAATAGCCATAATAGCCTAGCGTTAGTTGCTTGCTTATTTATTTCCTTATTGTCTTGTTTATTTGTTTTCTTGTAGTCACTGTAGTTCTTTTTCCGCGTTTTTCTGGTGGCCTATTTTTATAACTAGGCCATAATAACCACGGAAACACACAGACTGTTGTAACCATGGTACTGCTACCTTTTATAGTGACCATGGCCTTCCACGGGTTGTACGATCCATGGGCCTTCTATGGGCCAGACAATCCATGGGCCTTCTACGGGCCATAGGATCCATGGGCCTTCTACGAGCCATAGGATCCATGGGCCTTCTACGGGGCGTCTAATCTATGGGCCTTGTATGGACCGTATCATTGTTTCGCCAAACATGGACCGTACTATTCGTGGACCAATAACGGTCCGCAAAATGGGCCGTAAACGGGCTAGAGTGGAAATCATACGTTTTATGGCCTGACCATAACGGGCCGTTAATAGGCCGTATTTGATGACGCTATGAAAACTGCCCACCGGATTAACGGGCCACAAATGGGCCGACTGTAACCACGGGCTGAATTTGGCCCACAATCAGAAAAGGCCAGTAACGGGCCGTAAGTAACCGAATGCTGGAAATGAGCCCAAGAATAAATGAGCCCTGAGAAGGCCGAAAGGTAACATGGGTTGGAAACGGCCCAATGGAACAATGGTCCATTAATGGGTATAAAGCGATACACTGTTCATTACGGACCAGTTTCACCACAGGCGGTTAATGGGCCAAGAGTTACAAATGGACTCATATGAGCCGAAAGACGTCATGGGCCATACATGGGCCAAAGTTACAATGGGTTGAATCGTATTGGACGGCCCAGATGACGCTACTGGGCCAAATTCCGGTAGGCCGTAACAGGTCGTGAGTTAGCGGGCTGTAAATGGGCTATATGTGAACATGCCATTAACAGGCTTTCCGTGGGTTGGCCCGCTACCTTTTGACCAAGTCAATGGGTTGGCCTTTTCACTGGAATGGGTCTCTGTTGGGCTATGCCACATGTCGACGTATCATAGGCGCCTTTGGTCCAATTAGTGGATGACATCTGTCCCAACGGTGAGCCGACACGTGGTTCCTCCGGCCAATGAGAAATTTACACGTGGAAAATCCCCATTGGTCGTGGCTGTTAGCGGGTTATTGGATCCAAAACCAGACCTGATAGCTTAATGACAACCCGCTACGGTGGATGCCATGTGTCGGTCACCCTTGACGAAAGCACTTCCATGACGCGCGATTTATCGTCATGGAAGTGGACACTTCCGTGATGATAATTTTGGTAATGTCATGGAACACTTCTACGACTACACAGGTATGACTATCTTGATTCTGTCATAAAATCGTCATGGATGTACATGCATGACAGAAAATGTGACCTACTGTGACAAACATGTATCATCACGAAAGTGTATTATTTTTGTAGTGAATGGTGTTGATGTAGAAGCCCTCCGTGATCGAATCCCCCTCTGACAGGATGCCGGAAAAGGCCCCTAGATGGGAACTCACGGGTACAGAAGGTTGCCGCGGTGGAAATGTGGTTTCGTGGCTCCCCTAGATGTTTTGGGGGTATTTGAGAATATATATATAGGAGGAAGATCTAGGTCAGGGGTCACCGAGGGGCCCACAAGGTCGGGGGCGCGCCCTCCACCCTTGTGGCCGCCTCGTGGCTCTTCTGACTTACACTCCAAGTCTCCTGGGTGTCTTATGGTCCAAGAAAAATCATCGCGAAAGTTTTACTCCATTTGGTATTCCTTTTCTTCGAAACACTGAAACAAGGAAAAAAGAGAAACTGACACTGGGCTCTACATTAATAGGTTAGTCCCAAAAATCATATAATAGCATATTAATGCATATAACATATCCAAAACAGATAATATAATAGCATGGAACAATCAAAAATTATAGATACGTTGGAGACATATCAAGCATCCCCAAGCTTGATTCTTGCTCATCATCGAGTAGGTAAATAATAAAAACAGAATTTTTGATGTGGAATCCTACCTAACATATTTATCCATGTAATTCTCCTTATTGTGGCATGAATGTTCATATCCATATGATTCAAAACAAAAGTTTAATATTGACATAAAAACAATAATACTTCAAGCATACTAACAAAACAATTATGAGTTCTCAAAATAACATGGCCAAAGAATGCTTATCCCTACAAAATCATATAGTCTGGCGATGCTCCCTCTTCATCACACAAAATATTATAATCATGCACAACCCCGATGACAAGACAAGCAATTGTTTCATACTTTTGATGTTACTTTCATGCAATACATGAGCGTGAGCCATGGACATAGCACTATAGGTGGAATAGACGGTGGTTGTGGACAAGACAAAAAGATGGAGATAGTCTCACATCAACTAGGCGTATCAACGGGCTACGGAGATGCTCGTTAATAGATATCAATGTGAGTGAGTAGGGATTTCCATGCAACGGATGCACTAGAGCTATAAGTTTATGGAAGCTCAAAAAGAAACTAAGTGGGTGTGCATCCAACTTGCTTGTTCACAAAGACCTAGGGCATTTTGAGGAAGCCCATCATTGGAATATACAAGCCAAGTTCTATAATGAAAAACTCCCACTAGTATATGAAAGTGACAACATAGGAGACTCTCTTATCATGAAGATCATGGTGCTACTTTGAAGCACAAGTGTGGTAAAAAGGATAGTAACATTGTCCATTCTCTCTTTTTCTCTCATTTTTCTTACTGGGACTTCCCTCATTTTTTGGCCTCTTTTTTTTGTCCAGACTCTCATCCCTACTTGTGGGGGAATCATAGTCTCCATCATCCTTTCCTCACATGGGACAATGCTCTAATAATGAGGATCATCACACTTTTATTTACTTACAACTCAAGAATTACAACTCGATACTAGAACAAAATATGACTCTATATGAATGCCTCCGTCAGTGTACCGGGATGTGCAATGAATCAAGAGTGACATGTATAAAAAAGTGATGAACGGTGGCTTAGCCACAAGTACGATGTCAATTACATGATCATGCGAAGCAATATGGCAATGATGATGCGTGTCATAATAAATGGAGTGGTGGAAAGTTGCATGGCAATCTATCTCGGAATGGCTATGGAAATGACATAATAGGTAGGTATGGTGGCTGTTTTGAGGAAGGTATATGGTGGGTTTATGGTACCGGCAAAAGTTGCGCGGTACTAGAGAGGCTAGCAATGGCGGAATGGTGAGAGTGTGTATAATCCATGGACTCAACATTAGTCATAAAGAACTCATATAATTATTGCAAAAAATCTATTAGTCATCGAAACAAAGTACTACACGCATGCTCCTAGGGGGATAGATTGGTAGGAAAAGACCATCGCTCATCCCCGACCGCCACTCATAAGGAATACAATCAATAAATAAATCATGCTCTGCTTTCATCACATAACGGTTCACCATATGTGCATGCTAGGGGACTCACAAACTTGAACACAAGTATTTCTCAAATTCACAACTAATCACTAGCATGACTTTAAGATCACCATCTTCATATCTCAAAACAATCATAAAGAATCAAACTTCTCATAGTATTCAATGCACTTTTTATGAAAGTTTTTATTATATCCCTCTTGGATGCCTATCATATTCAGACTAAATTTATAACCAAAGCAAATTACCAAGATGTTTAGAGACTCTCAAAATAATGTAAGTGAATAATGAGAGTTCATCAATTTCTACAAAATAAAACCACTATCGTGCTAAAAAAATATATAAGTGAAGTACATAGAGCAAAATTTCCTAGCTCAAAAGATATGAGTGAAGCACATAGTGTCGCGGGAAACCACGACGACCTATGGGACCAGGATAGCCCCTTGCTGGTTCAGCAGGGGGGCGTCGCATTGCAAAAAGAGCAGACCAATGTGGGGTAGCGTGTCAGAGATCACATAGCCAGTTTTACCCATGTTTGGGCCGCCGCGAGGCGTAAAACCCTACTCCTGCTTTGGTGGATTGATGGTGGAAATGTGGTGGTGGTGCGCAGTACACTTGCCCGACAAGGGTTGCCTCAGGCCGGCAGCGACTACATGCGTACGGGAGTGTGGGTGATCTAACTTTCCAACCTCTCGAACTGTTTCCATGGGCCTCCTTTTATAGGCTAAGGGGCCACTACAGTGGCAAATTAGTCATTAGACACTGATAAGATAGCAAAAAGTGCTATCATACCTAACTTTGTAGGCTGACAGTGCACATTTAATGCGCCGCTTAGTGTTAGGTTGTTTGTTGCCCGTCAAGGCTTGTCGGGCTATCTCGCCAGCTACACGCCTGCTTGCCTGACACGTCATAAGACGGGTGTCGTCCGTGGGTTCCACTTAATCACTCCACGGCTTGACACCGCATTGATCGTCGACGTGAGTCATGGTGGAGTGGTCAGGGAGATGATATGGCCTCCACAGGTCGCGGCAGGCCCTGCCGGGACGCCTTGGTCAGCTTCTTCTGGGGGTGGCCTCGCCCCTTGTCGGGCTCGCCTGCCTGGCAAGGGAGGACTCTCTCCTGATGACATCTTGTTTTTCTGGCCTGGCCTTGGTCCCTCTGATCTTCTTGTTGGTTCTTCGGGTCTTCTTGGCTTCTTGTACTTCTTGGTTTGACCTTGGCTTGTCCGTGCACGAGTCAGGGGAAAATATATGCCCCTATATATTTTCCCTGACATAAGCCCCCGGGCCTGAGCCACATGTATCGCGGAGCACATTGGTTTAGGCCCAAAACCCTGCACGGACACGTGGCAGGAGAGGGTTGTGCGTGCCGGTTTCGTCATGATGACTGGTCAATCCAACGCCCACTTTGCGTAATTACTGTGCATCGTGCAATCGTGGGACTGTAGCAGTTAAGGTAAAATAGTAACTTTCTGAAGCGTCGCGCTTTCATTCCGCTTTTCCTCCTTAAGAATAGGGAAAAACGAAGCGGTACGATCAATTTGTCTTCTGCTCTGCTTCCCATATTCTTCCTCCGCAAGCCAAACAACAGTTCCTTCTCTCTCCCTTCCGCTGCCATTCATCCCATTGATCACTTCTGCGTTGCCGCTACCGGGATGGGGAAGAAACTCGCGGACAAGAAGAAGTAGACGACTGCGGTAAAGGAGGCCGCCGCCAAGGGAAGCAAGAGAGGGGTGGAGCTGAGCAAGAGGCTGAGCGACGATGTCATCTTCACTCCGTCAAACCTGAGTGGCCCAGTCTTTCAAGCGAGGTATGGGTATTTGTGGGAGAGGCCCGTCGAGAAAGGGCATGGAGCTCCCGTGGTTTATGTGGCTGGGAAGGTGGTTCCGCATGATTCCTATCGATTCTTCTGTGCTTATTTCATCTGCGGTCTTTGTCCCCCTTTCTGTGAGTTCTTCGAGGCAATCATGAACATCTTTGGGTTCCACCTCCTCGATTTCACCCCAAATGCAATGGCGACCATGGCCATCTTTGCGCATTTGTGCGAGAATTTTGTCGGAGTCAAGCCCAATGTGGATCTGTTCTGGCATTACTTTGTCCCGCAAGTGGAGGGCAGAGCCTACCGCTCCAGGGTTATTAGCTGGATGCCACGCGTGGCGAGGAAGATCTGGGATTAACTCCCTGGGTACCAACGCGAAAGGTGGGATGAGTGGAGAGGCGATTGGTGCTGGATCCAGGACAAGTAAGCCCCCAATTTCTGTGAAGTCTAGAAGGAATGTGTCGAGCGCGGCAGGAATTGGAACGCCAAGGGCCTTACTGAAGACAGGCTGCGCCCGACGATCAACAGGATCACCTACTTGAGGGCTGCCGGGCTAACCATAGAGCATGTGGGGGCGAACTTCCTTCTCCGTCGCATCTCGCTGTTGAAGGAAAGGGACAGATCCGCGTGGCTGTATGGGGATGCGGCAGACAGGATGAGGTTGGTACTCGGGTTGGCCAATAACCTGTCGGTTTATGGTCATGCTTGGTTGTGCGACCAATTGTTTGGTCGCTTCGAGTTGTTCAAGCTCCCGGCAACCGTCATCCCTCTGAATGTCAATTATTCCTGAGACTAGATTTTGAAATAGATGCTGGACTGTAATGCTGATGGGGTAGCAGGCGATTGGCAGCTACCAACCCTGGATGAGGAGCTCGAGTGGTCGAATACCCTGGAGGAGAGGGAAACCAGGATTGAGACCAGGATGTACAAGCCCACCTCTTCTGTGGAGGTGGCGTATATTTTCAGAAGGGTCGGGGAGGCCAAGGCGGCCCACCTTGCAGAGATGGCAAAGGCTAGAAAAAGCAAGGGGAAGGCTGGGGATGGGAGTTCTTCCCAAGGCAGGAGCGAGGCGCGGGCCACGACAGGAGCTGTCGGGGAAGATCTTGTCGGGGACAATCTTGCCGGGTTAGATGCCCTAGCCATGACAGCAAAGGAGCTCTAGAAGGAGGAGGAGGTCGGCAAGGTGGCAGAGCCTAAGGAGTGGCCTGCGGCCTGGCCGCAAGCCCCCGAGCCGGACCTCGAGCAGCGCACCCGCAAGCGTGCCACTGCCGGCTCAGCCGCCAAGAAGGTGAAGAAGACTACCACCAAAGCTTCCAAGGCTGAGGTGGCATGCCGCCAATCTCCTCGTCTTGCCAAGACCAACGCTTATCCCACCGAAAGAGTGGCGGTCATGGAGGACGACCTTGACTCTAGCTCGAGTGCAAGTTCTTTGCGGGACTCGTCTTCGTCTGATCCCTTGGCCCCGCGCCAGGTGCCACAGCTGCCGGAGAACTCTGCCTCTCTGCCTCCAGAGAGGAGAAGGGATCCCTCACCTCCCATGGAGTTCAACTTGGACTCCACGCTCATTGCAGAAGAGTAAGGAGGATTTCTTTTGCGAATAGCTTGTGCATATCCAATCATTTTTGCTGGCTGACCTCTTGCTTTTTGTTGTCGCCGCCAGGGAGGTGGTGGAGGAGACGGAAACCCTCATCCTTCGCTCTCGGAGAAAGCTACGACGTGTCGGGTCGTTGAAGGGCATAGAGAGCTCGGCCTTGGTGGGGAGCGAGGCAGAGGACCCCGCGCCGAGCCCCTAGTCCAGCCCTAGGCCTGGAAGCGAAGACTTGATTCCATCCGTCGGAGGCGACGAAGACGGCCTCCCTGTCCTTCTAGGTGGAGGAGGCAAGACGATGCAGGGTGAGCCCTTCCCTGAGGGGCACACTTCGCCCTCCCCTCGAGCCGGAGAGAGCCCCACGGAGCCCTTCATGGAGGAAGCTGCACTGGAGGCCACCAGGACCGTCACGGCAGAGGGTGAAGCTCGAGGCTCGGTAATAATTGTTGTCGGGGAAATAGAGGCTCCTGCCCGGCAGACTTCTCCAAGTACTCCATTTTCTACTCTTTTGCTTCTTTCTTGTTCTCTTTTTATCTTTTTTTTAAACTTATGCTTCCTTGTTGTCCTTTGTTCTTTTCACCCACAGGCCACCAAGCAGAAGAGCCAGAACCACTAGAGGTGTCCATCGATATGGGCAAGGCAGCCGCGGAGGAGGCCGTGGACATTGCTGTCGCAGAAGGGAGGGATCTCGTTGCCGGGGATGCGCAGGGGTCCCTGACGGTGATGGAGCATTCTCCGGATATAGCCCCGGCAGAGGGAGTGGCCTTATAGGTGAAGATTCCTCTTCAAACCATGGGCCCACTCCCTGCTGTCGGGTCCATCATCCAGATCCCACCGTCCTCCTCGAGCATGCTGGCCATGGTACTGTCGCCGCTGATACGTCTCCAACGTATCTATAATTTTTTATTGTTCCATGCTATTATATTACCCCTTTTGGATGTTTATGGGCTTTACTTTATACTTTCATATCATTTTTGGGACTAACCTACTAACCGGAGGCCCAGCCTGAATTGCTGTTTTTTTTGCCTATTTCAGTGTTTCGAAGAAAAGGAATATCAAATGGAGTCCAAATGGGATGAAACCTTCAGGAGCGATCTTTTTGGAACAAACGCAATCCACGGGATTTGGAGTGGACGTCAAGCAACAGAGGAGGCGGCCACGAGGGGTGCCCGGCGCGCCCCCCGCCCTCGTGGGCCCCTCGAGCGTCCACCGACCTATTTCTTCCTCCTATATATACCTATGTACCCTGAAACCTTCGAGGAGCACCATGAAAACCTAATTCCACCGCCGCAACCTTCTGTATCCGCGAGATCCCATCTTGGAGCCTTCGTCGACGCTCCGACGGAGGGGAAATCGACCATGGAGGGCCTCTACATCATCTCCAAGGCCTCTCCAATGAGTTTTGAGTAGTTTAGCACAGACCTTCGGGTCCATAGTTCTTAGCTAGATGGCTTCTTCTCTCTCTTTCAATCTCAATACAAATTTCTCCTCGATCTTCTTGGAGATCTATTCGATGTAACTCTTTTAGTTGTGTGTTTATCGAGATCCGATGAATTGTGGGTTTATGATTAAGTTTATCTATGAGAAATATTCGAATCTCACCTGAATTCTGCTATGTGTGATTAAGTTATCTTTGCAAGTCTCTTCGAATTATCGGTTTGGTTTGGCCTACTAGATTGATCTTTCTTGCAATGGGAGAAGTGCTTAGCTTTGGGTTCAATCTTGCGGTGTCCTTTCCAAGTGACAGTAGGGGCAACAAGGCACGTATTGTATTGTTGCCATTAAGGATAAAAAGATGGGGTTTATATCATATTGTATGAGTTTATCGCTCTACATCATGTCATCTTTCTTAATGCACTACACTGTTCTTTATGAACTTAATACTCTAGATGCAGGCAGGAGTCGGTCGATGTGTGGAGTAATAGTAGTAGATGCAGGCAGGAGTCGATCTACTTGTCACGGACGTGATGCCTATATACATGATCATGCCTAGATAATCTCATAATTATTCGCTTTTCTATCAATTGCTCGACAGTAATTTGTTCGCCCACCGTAATACTTATGCTATCTTGAGAGAAGCCACTAGTGAAACCTATGGCCCCTGGGTCTATCTTTTATCATATAAGCTTTCAATCTACTTTTATTTGCATCTTTACTTTTCCAATTTATATCATAAAAATACCAAAGATATTTATCTTATCATATTATCTCTATCAGATCTCACTTTCGCAAGTGGCTGTGAAGGGATTGACAACCCCTTTATTGCGTTGGTTGCAAGGTTCTTGTTTGTTTGTGTAGGTGTGTGGGACTTTTCAGGACCCTCCTACTGGATTGATACCTTGGTTCTCAAAAACTGAGGGAAATACTTATGCTCCTTTGCTGCATCACCCTTTCCTCTTCAAGGAAAACCAACGCAAGCTCAAGACGTAGCAAGAAGGATTTTTGGCACCGTTGCCGGGGAGGTCTTCGCTCAAGTCAAGACATACCAAGTACCCATCACAAACTCATCTCCCTCACATTACATTATTTGCCATTTGCCTCTCGTTTTCCTCTGCCCCACTTCACCCTTGCCGTTTTATTCGCCCTCTCTTTCCCATTCTCCTCTGTTTTTTGCTTGTCTTCTTGTGTGCCTGTTTGCCCTTATGGCTTTGCCTAAGAACACCGACCTTCATCTTAGAAGGTTGGAAGAGATTGAATTAAACATTAGAAGTTTTATGACTTTAAAATTTGAGCATAATAGTTTCTTTAGAAAAGAGCTTTAAGAACAGAAAAGCTTTTTGGAGTACATGAAAAAAGAGCTTGATGATATGTCTAAAGAATTTTATGGTTTGAATTCTTAGATTGCTCGTCTTGAAAAATCAATAGCCCAAATTTCTGACAAGCAAGCCACCTTGGTCAATAAGATGGCTGCCAAACCAGAAGGGTTAGGGGAAAATAATGATGAAGATCTAAAAGTTATTGATGTGTCCACTATTAAATCCTTGTTTTGCAATATGAATCTTAATAATGATGGGGCTGGAGATGAGTCAACTTTAGTTAAAAGGTGTCCCATTGATTCGGAGTTTTTAGATCTTGATGCTAAATTTGGTAAAAGTGGGATTGGAGAGGTCAAGACTTTAAATAGCATTGAATCCACTATTATGGATTTCAAGGAATTTAATTATGATAATTGTTCTTTAATAGATTGTATTTCCTTGTTGAAATCCGTGTTGAATTCTCCTCATGCTTATAGTCAAAATAAAGCTTTTACTAAACATATTGTTGATGCCTTGATGCAATCTTATGAGGAAAAACTTAATTTGGACTTTTCTATACCTAGAAAACTTTATGATGAGTGGGAACCTACTATAAAGATTAAAATTAAAGATCATGAGTCTTATGCTTTGTGTGATTTGGGTGCTAGTGTTTCCATGATTCCAAAAACTTTATGTGATAGTCTAGGTTTCCATGATCTTGATGATTGCTCTTTAAATTTGCACCTTGCGGATTCCACCATTAAGAAACCTATGGGAAGGATCAATGATGTTCTTATTATTGCAAATAGGACTTATGTGCCCGCAGATTTTATCGTTCTTGACATAGATTGCAATATTTCATGTCCTATTATTCTTGGTAGACCTTTCCTTAGAATGATTGGTGCAATTATTGATATGAAGGAAGGGAATTTAGATTCCAATTTCCATTAAGGAAAGGCATGGAACACTTCCCTAGAAAGAAAGTTAAATTACCTTATGAATCTATCATGCGAGCTACTTATGAATTGAGTGCCAAAGATGGCACTACTTAGATCTATTCTCGCTTTTATGCCTAGCTTGGGGCGTTAAACAATAGCGCTTGTTGGGAGGCAGCCAATTTTATTTTTGTTTCTTATTTTTGATTCTGTTTAGTAATAAATAATTCATCTATCTTCTCTTTATATGTGTTTTCTTGTTTTAATTAGTGTTTGTGCCAAGTAGAACCTATAGGATAACCTACGGTGATAGTTAATTTGATTCTGCTGAAAAACAGAAACTTTGTGAGCACGAAAATAATTTTAGTAATTCACAGAAACTTGTTTTTGCATTGATTCTTTATGCAATAGATCAATAGACAAATTTACCAGGGCTTCCTATTTTTGTAGGACTTTTAGAGTTCCAGAAGTATTCGTGAGTTACAAATTGCTACAGACTGTTCTGTTTTTGCCAGATTCTGTTTGCCGTGTGTCGTTTGCTTATTTTGATGCATCTATGGCTAGTATCAAGGGGTATGAACCATAGAGAAGTTGGAATACAGTAGGTTTAACACCAATATAAATAAAGAATGAGTTCATTACAGTACCTTATGTGGTGGTTTTTCTTTCTTGCACTAACGTAGCTTATGAGATTTCCTGTTGAGTTTTGTGTTGTGAAGTTTTCAAGTTTTGGGTAAAGATTTGATGGACTATGGAATAAGGAGTGGCAAGAGCCTAAGCTTGGGGATGCCCATGTCACCCGAAGATATTCAAGGATAACCAAAAGCCTAAGCTTGGGGATGCCCCGGAAGGCATCCCCTCTTCCGTCTTTGTCTATCGGTAACTTTACTTGGAGCTATATTTTTATTCGCCAGATGATATGTGTTTTGCTTGGAGCGTCTTGTATGATATTAGTCTTTGATTTTTAGATTACCACAATCACCCTTGCTGTACACACCTTTTGGGAGAAGCCCACTTGATTAGAATTTACTATAATACTCTATGTGCTTCACTTATATCTTTTGAGCTAGATAATTTTTGCTCTAGTGCTTCACTTATATCTTTTAGAGCACGGCGGTGGCTTAATTTTGTAGAAATTTTTGATCTCTCATGCTTCAATTATAACATTTTGAGAGTCTTTTAGAACAACATGGTATTTGCTATGGTTATAACATTGGTCCTAGAATGATGGGCATCCAAGTTGGGTATAATAAAAACTATCATAGAAAGTGAATGGGATGCTATGATCAATTTGATACTTGAAAATTGTTTTGAGATATAGAGGTGGTAATATTAGAGTGATGCTAGTTGGGTGATTATGAATTTAAAGGATACTTGTGTTGAAGTTTGTGATTCCCGTAGCATGCACATATGGTGAACCACTTTGTGATGAAGTTGGAGCATAAGTTTATTTATTGATTGTCTTCCTTATGAGTGGCGGTCGGGGACTAGCGATGGTCATTTCCTACCAATCTATCCCCCTAGGAGCATGCGCGTAGTACTTTGTTTTCAATGACTTGTAGATTTTTGCAATAAGTATATGAGTTCTTTATGACTAATGTTGAGTCCATGGATTATACACACTCTGACCTTCCATCATTGCTAGCCTCTCTTGTGCCGCGCAACTTTCGTCGGTACCATACACCCACCATATACCTTCCTCAAAACAGCCACCATACCTACCTATTATGGCATTTCCATAGCCATTTCAAGATATATTGCCATGCAACTTTCCACCGGTCCATTTATATGACACGCATCATTATTGTCATATTGCTTTTGCATGATCATGTAGTTGACATCGTATTTGTGGCAAGGCCACCTTCATAATTTTTCATACATGTCACTCTTGATTCATTGCATATCCCGGTACACCGCCGGAGGCATTCATATAGAGTCATATCTTGTTCTAAGTATTGAGTTGTAAGTAAATAAAAGTGTGATGATCTTCATTATTTGAGCATTGTCCCAGTGAGGAAAGGATGATGGAGACTATGATTCCCCCACAAGTCAGATGAGACTTCGGACTTTATAAAAAAGGAAAGGCCAAAAAGGCCAAATAAAAAAATGAGAGAAAAAGAGAGAAGGGACAATGCTACTATCCTTTTTACCACACTTGTGCTTGAAAGTAGCACCATGATCTTCATGATAGAGAGTCTCCTATGTTGTCACTTTCATATACTAGTGGGAATTTTTTATTATAGAACTAGGCTTGTATATTCCAATGATGGGCTTCCTCAAAATGCCCTAGGTCTTTGTGAGCAAGCGAGTTGGATGCACACCCACTTAGTTTCTTTTGTTGAGCTTTCATACATTTATAGCTCTAGTGCATCCGTTGCATGGCAATCCCTACTCAATCAGATTGATACCTATTAATGGGCATCTCCATAGCCTGTTAATACACCTAGTTGATGTGAGACTATCTTCTCCTTTTTTGTCTTCTCCACAACTACCATTCTATTCCACATATAGTGCTATGTCCATGGCTCACGCTCATGTATTGCGTGAAAGTTGAAAAAGTTTGAGATTACTAAAGTATGAAACAATTGCTTGGCTTGTCATCAGGGTTGTGCATGATTAAATACTTTGTGTGATGAAGATAGAGCAACAGCCAGACTATATGATTTTGTAGGGATAACTTTCTTTAGCCATGTTATTTTGAGAAGACATGATTGCTTTGATTAGTATGCTTGAAGTATTACTATTTCTTATGCCAATATGAACTTTCATTTTGAATCATTTGGATCTAAACATTCATGCCACAATAAAGATAATTACATTGAGAATTATGCTAGGTAGCATTCGACATCAAAAATTCTGTTTCTATCATTTACCTACTCGAGGACGAGCAGGAATTAAGCTTGGGCATGCTTGATACGTCTCCAACGTATCTATAATTTTTTATTGTTCCATGCTATTATATTACCCGTTTTGGATGTTTATGGGCTTTACTTTACACTTTTATATAATTTTTGGGACTAACCTACTAACTGGAGGCCCAGCCCGAATTGCTGTTTTTTTGCCTATTTCAATGTTTCGAAGAAAAGGAATATCAAACGGAGTCCAAACGGGATGAAACCTTCGGGAGAGACCTTTTTGGAACAAACGCAGTCCAAGGGACTTGGAGTGGACGTCAAGCAACAGAGGAGGCGGCCACGAGGGTGCCCAGCGCGCCCCCTGGGGGTGGGCGCGCGCCCCACCCTCGTGGGCCCCTCCAGCGTCCACCGACCTAGTGCTTCCTCCTACATATACCTACGTACCCTGAATCCTTCAAGGAGCACCACGAAAACCTAATTCCACCATCGCAACCTTCTGTATCCGCAAGATCCCACCTTGGAGCCTTCGTCGGCGCTCCGCCAGAGGGCGAATCGACCGTGGAGGGCCTCTACATCATCTCCAGGGCCTCTCCGATGAGTTGTGAGTAGTTTACCACAGACCTTTGGGTCCATACTTATTAGCTAGATGGCTTCTTCTCTCTTTTTGAATCTCAATACAAAGTTATCCTCGATCTTCTTGGAGATCTATTTGATGTAACTCTTTTTGCGGTGTGTTTGTCGAGATCCGATGAATTGTGGGTTTATGATCAAGTTTATCTATAAGAAATATTTGAATCTCCTCTGAATTCTTTTATGTGTGATTAAGTTATCTTTGCAAGTCTCTTTGAATTATCAGTTTGGTTTGACCTACTAGATTGATCTTTCTTGCAATGGGAGAAGTGCTTAGCTTTGGGTTCAATCTTGCGGTGTCCTTTCCTAGTGACAGCAGGGGCAGCAAGGCACGTATTGTATTGTTGCCATCGAGGATAAAAAGATGGTGTTTATGTCATATCGCATGAGTTTATCCCTCTACACCATGTCATCTTTCTTAATGCGTTACTCTCTTCTTTATGAACTTAATACTCTAGATGCAGGCAGGAGTCAGTCGATGTGTGTAGTAATAGTAGTAGATGCAGGTAGGAGTCAATCTACTTGTCACGGACGTGATGCTTATATACATGATCATGCCTAGATAATCTCATAATTATTCGCTTTTCTATCAGTTGCACGACAGTAATTTGTTCACCCACCGTAATACTTATGCTATCTTGAGAGAAGCCACTAGTGAAACCTATGGCCCCCGGGTCTATCTTTTATCATAAAAGCTTTCAATCTACTTTTATTTGCATCTTCTTTTCCAATCTATATCATAAAAATACCAAAAATATTTATCTTATCATATTATCTCTATCAGATCTCACTTTCGCAAGTGGCTATGAAGGGATTGACAACCCCTTTATTGCGTTGGTTGCGAGGTTCTTGTTTGTTTGTGTAGGTGCGTGGGACTTTTGAGGACCCTCCTACTGGATTGATACCTTGGTTCTCAAAAACTGAGGTAAGTACTTACGCTGCTTTGCTGCATCACCCTTTCCTCTTCAAGGAAAACCAACGCAAGCTCAAGACGTAGCAGCCGCCCGAAGCTGGAGCCCCCAGCCTGTCCCTGACGATGGATGCCGAGTTTGTCGAGGAGCTTCAACGTATCCTGGCTCTGCTTTATTAGGAAGCTAGGGAGGCTGATGAATCGGTCGACGTCTCCATGGACTTATCCTTCATGGAATCCATGGCAGCGGGCGTAAAGGAGATGCAGGCCTAGCACAACAAGAAGTGGCTGGTGCTCAAGGAACGGTGCGAATCCGTCAACAAGATGAGCCAGAAGCTGAAGGACAATGGCTTGGAGCTGCCCGAGTGGCACGACAAGCAATTGAAGGTGCTCCCGAGGAAGCAAGAGATGCTCCAGGTGACGCTGGAGGGTGTCATGGCTCGCGAGGCGCGCTTGGCGGATCGTAAGGCATCCCTAGACCCTAGGGAGCGAGAGATTTCCCTCCGAGGGGAGAAGCTTGAGGCCACCCTCCACGCCAAAGATAATAATCTGGAGACTCTTGTCTGCCAGCACACCAAGGATCTAGAGGACAAGCATGAAGCGGCTCTGAATGTTGTCGTCGCTGATTCTTCCGCCCAATTGAAGAAGCTCACTGATGAACTGGCTGCCGTGTCTGCCGTCAAGACTGAACTTGACCGGTAGGTGTCTATGCTAGCGGAAGACCTCGCCAGGAGCACCAAGGAGTTGCAAGCTCTCAAGGAGGAAGCATGGAAGGCAGAGATCCTTCTAGCCGATGTGTCTATGTAGCTCTTTTCCAAGACTCAGAGCCTCGAGGCAGCCAACAACGACGTCTCGGATCTAAAGGCGAGGATTGGCACATTGGAGCGCTCGGCAGAGTCACTCGAGTCCCGCCAGCAGTTGTTGTCCAAGGATTTGGATAACACCAACCGTCTCCGGCAGGATGCTGAGGATAAGCTGAAGAACCAGGTCAATCTGAGCAACCTCTGGATCAAGAGCCTGATTGAAATAGCTGAGTGTCTTGGTGCTCAGGCTACGGAGATGGGGATGGACAGCCCAGTTTTATCGCTCAACCAGCACAAGGTCCCAAGTGCTAAGTTGGGAGTCTTCTTCAATGAGCTGATCGAGAAGCTGGGGGTGCACAAAGCGGGGAGGGCCAAGCATTTCACGACCGAGTCCTGGAGGCTGGCCCATAATGCCCTCTTCATGGCTGTCGGTGTGAAAACTGGTGGATCTCAGGTAGGGGGTCCCGATCTGTGCGTCAAGGCCGATGGTAACAAGAAGTAAGGGACACAGATGTTTACCCAGGTTCGGGCCCTCTCGATGGAGGTAAAACCCTACTTCCTGCTTGATTAATATTGATGATATGGGTAGTACAAGAGTAGATCTACCACGAGATCGTAGAGGCTAAACCCTAGGTGCTAGCCTATGATGGTATGAATGTAATTGTGATCGGCCTTCTAAGGACCAACCTCTCCGGTTTATATAGACACCGGAGAGGGCTAGGGTTTACATGGAGGTCGGTTACAAAGAAGGAAATATAATATCCGGATCGCCAAGCTTGCCTTCCACGCCAAGGAAAGTCCCATCCGGACACGGGCCGAAGTCTTGAGTCTTGTATCTTAATGCTTCAATAGTCCGGACGTTGTACACCGTCCGGCTGTCCGGATACCCCCTAATCCAGGACTCCCTCAGTAGCCCATGAACCAGGCTTCAATGACGATGAGTCCGGCGCACAGTATTGTCTTCGGCATTGCAAGGCGGGTTCTTCCACCAAATACTCCAAAGTAATCACCGAACACCCAAATCGTGTCCGGATCTGAAAAAATGATCTTCGCATACCACCATAGAGAGGAGGATATTTCACAAATGCATTCTGCTGGCAACTTTTCTTGATGACGTGACACGTTATTATGATCGGATCCATTATGCGAACGTTTCCACACAACCAGCTACAACGCATACACGAGGCGGTTTCTGCGACATGTCTTGTCAAAGCAGAGATCGTGTCCCCTTATTACTGGATTCTCATCAATACGGGCATGGGTAATCTAACCGTGCCATTAACCGTGGCGCTTGGGAAACAAGCGATTCCCAACGGGCAAGTGGGGAGGCGCACCGCTTCCGGCGCCTCTATAAAGGGATAAGATTCCCCCATTTTCACCCATGCCTTCTTCCTCCTTTACCCACTCTTGCCTCCTCAAGCTCCAGCGCCCAAGCCCAAGTCTTCCCCGCACAACTAAACATGTCCGGAGCAGGAGGCAAGTGGGTGGCTTCCACCGTCAAGGAGAAGCACATCACCAATCTTCGGGCGGCTGGATACTTGGCTGCGGACATAGCGCACTGTCTACCAGACGCCGGGCAGGTCATTCCGACCCCAGGACCCCACAAGAGGGTCGTATTCGTCGCCCACTTCGTCCGTGGACTGGGATTCCCACTCCATCCCTTCGCCCGCGCGCTTATGTTCTACTACGGGCTAGATTTCCACGATCTAGCCCCGAATTTTGTCCTCAACATCTCGGCGTTCATCGTCATGTGCGAGGCCTTCCTCCGCATCCGGCCTCACTTCGGCCTATGGATGCAAACTTTCTGTGTGAAGCCGAAGGTGGTAAGAGGCCAACAGGCGAAGTGCGGAGGGGCCATGGTGGGCCGAATGCCCAACGTCACATGGCTCAACGGCTCCTTTGCGGAGACCGTAAAAGGATGGCAATCGGGGTGGTTCTACATCACCGAGCCGTGCGGCGCCAACTGGGCGGTGGCCCCCGAGTTTCGATCCGGAGCCCCCATGCGTCACCTACTAGGAGAGGAAGGGCCTGTCCTGGGGCGATTCCACGGAGCTGGCCGGACTCCAAACATGCGTCAAAAAGCATGAAGGACAAGAACATCAAGCTTGTCAACGTGATCCAGGTCATGCTCGTTTGCCGAATCTTGCCCTGCCAGAGGCGGGCAGTCAATCTGTGGGAGTTCGTCCCCACCGAGCACCGGACGCTCCAGAGGCTCTACGACATGACGCACAAAGGCGCATGGAAGGAGCTGTTCAAGGCCTCCGAAGTGCCTCCTCCGACATCCGAGGACCGCGGGCTTCACGCCACGCGAGCTCCTAGGTCGGTGTGTTCTTAGACCGACATCGAACCCAGTTCTTCCCGTTACATTCACGGGAGTGCCTTAAGTGGTTGTGCATATTTACTTCAGGATTACATGGAGACAGCGGAGCAGGTTTACTGCCCGGCTCCGCTGCCAGAAGACCCAGCAGATGTTCTCCTGACGGAGATGCTAGTCGCGGCGCCGTACAGGGTGCCGGAGAAGAAGGCCGAGAAGAAGGCCCCGGGGATCCGAAAGGGTCTCCGACGAAAGGTTGTGCTGGAAGCCTCGTCCGAAGACGACGAGGTGGACTCCTCCCACGAAGGGGAGGAGGAAGAAGAAGAGGACGCCCCATCCGGAAAGGATGAGGGGTCCGGGGAGGCGGACCCGGGGGCCAGAAAAGGTCCTCGGCGTAGGGTCGTCATTCCCCTGTCGTCCGATGACGACGAGTCAGATTCCTCCCGCGGAGGCGGGGGGAATCAGGAAGAGATCCTACCTTCCCCCACTGGGGGGAGAAGAAGAGAAAAGCCACCCTAGGAGGGGAGGCTGGGGCGTCCAAGAAGGGGAAGGGGCCCCTTCCAGACTAGTCCGCCACGGCCGCTCTCAGCGAGGAGGGGTGGCTGCCAAAGGGGAAGCCCCTAGCGTGATCGTAAGTGTTTGCACTCTATCATGACTTCACTTCATAGTTTTTGTATTTATAATGCCGAACATATGTGCAGTCTGGCCAGGGATCACCCCGAGGTATCCTCCTCCGGGTCCCTGAGAAATTCGGAGATGAATTCGCTTCTGACGGCCACCACTCCTCAACCCGCGGACGACACGGAGGTGTTGTCCCAAAGGCTCCCGGGGCGGGGGGAGGTGACTCTGGAGACGCCCCGAGGTGGGGTCCCAGACGTTGGACATGCGGGGTTCAAGATCCCCGTGGATCGTGTCGAAGAGAGCTACGGCCAGCCGGGCTCTGAGCCGAACACAATTCCGGAACCTTCAATGGTTCCGGACTCAGGCAGGCGACCCCTCGCTAAGGAGGGCGAGCCGTCTATGTCGCGGACTTCCGTTACGCATGAAGCGCCGGACGGTCTGCTGGAAGCGCTTTGCGGCGCTTCCCTGGACGAAGGGCACCGTACTCTTATGAGTACGGTGATTTGGAAGGTTTCGTCCGCAAAGAGCGGACTAACCGAAGCTTGCACCAACCTCCTAACAGGCTTCGAGGTAAGTAATAAATATGTGCAAAATTACCACCCGATAGGTAGTAGCCCATGATACTCTGTTTGGCGTTCGGCAGGAAAAGCCGAGCAGAGGGTCAATTAAAATCCGCAGGAGTCTAATCATAAGTATTAGTTTGAATAAGCAGGTTGTGCTGCTTGCTGCTGCTGCCCGTACTGCTGAGGTTGCCGATCTGAAGCGGGACCTGGAGTAGGTGCAGGTAGAGCTCGACCTCACGAAGAGGCGGCTCGAAGAGAACAAGGGTAAGTAATTCCCGTTCTTATGTATTTAAGGATAGGCAGAATTGGTGGGTCTAACAACTAGTGTCGTGACTGTGTAACAGGGGGCCCCGCCGAAGTGGCGGCCCTGAAGAAGGCGCTGTCCGAGGCCGAAGACAAGGCGACCTCGGAATGTAAGGAGCACGAAAAGCAAAGTGCTAGGGTATGTGAGGTACAGCAGGAGCTCCAGGACCTCGGCAAGAAATGCGAGTCCGTGGAGCATGATCTGAAGGCCAAAGAGGTCGAGCTTGCGAAGGCCCTTATGAGCTTAAAAGACACCAAGGCCAAAGCTGAGAAAGCACAGCAGGAGATCCAGGAGGCCAAGAAGATAGCAGCGGGTAAGAACTTCTTTATGCAAAGCAAACATGTGGAGGAGCCGTTTCTATTACTTACTCGAATTCGGAGCTCTCCAGGGGCATTCACAGATCAGCCATGCAGCATATCAAACGCTGCAGAGTTCTACCGTGCACAGGAGGGGAACTCAACGGAGAAGCTGTTCTGGTCCCAGTATGCTAGGGCTGAACACCCGATGCCTCTGAGTGACCAACTGAAGCAGTTGGACGAACTCCACAAGGCGGCAGAACAGGCTATGAAAGGGTTCATAGTCCGGATGTGGCCTGGTGAGCTCGTGCCCAGTAGCTACTTCGGCCTGATCAAGCAAATGGTGGATGCCTGCCCGCGGCTTGAGGTGATTAAGCGATCCGTGTGCATCGAGGGTGCCCGCCGGGCCCTTGCCCGCGTCAAAGTGCATTTGGGCAAGATGGATGTGGAGAAGCTGGTCAAGGACGAACCGCCGGAGGGCAAGGCGCATCGCCATCCCGAGCTGTACTATGATGGCGTTATGAAGGGTGCTCGTCTCGTGGCTGATGAATGTACCAAGGACACCAGTTTTGAACGAATTCGCTTCTGTCATGTTTGTATTTTAAGGATGAAGTTACTTGCGCTATGTAGCGCTTTTGTTATTTAAAATATTACCTTCTGTGCGGCTGTTTATAAAATCCTGAAAGTAGGCCAGTCGTCGGCTTCCGCCCCCGCGTGACTAGCACTGGGGTGTTTGTGGAAAACCCGCACACTCTTTATCCAAATGTTTGGTCCCTTAAGGAGGTGTCCAGTGCAGCGAACGAGGCAATCGGACTATGCGGCTTTATAACTTTCACTTAGCCATAGAAGTCTACAATTTTAAATTTCGGCGAAGCCCCTAGAATCCGGAAGGCCGAATTGGGGTACTATATACGCCTTGGTCGGACAAAGCCGATTTATCGCCTAAAGCGGAAAATCTTTAAGGATTTTCGTACCTCTCGAACAGCGACCAGCTCTCGCCACATCATGCCGGTCAGATTTCGACTTTCTCTACTGAGGTGCTCATCCGGAAGAACTGGGACACAATCGCAGTAGTTCTCCTTGCTCTACCTTAGCCGATATAACGGAATGTAAGGCACCAAAACAAGGGAGCCGGGCTATCCCAACTGTAGACCCAAGACATGATTCGGAGGTGATGCATATAGTGCTATATGTTCGGGGTGCCGCACTATTGAAAGTGTTCGGACTTTTAGTTGCCATATTACGGGGCATCATAAGAAGCCCCTGGCAAACGGGCCATACCTAGGTGTATGGATGTAATACCAAATAAACATTTATGAGAGAATAATACTCAAAGAAGGATAATAAGCTGACGCTATATATATTCTCCATTTGACGAAAAATACGTTTAAGCGTATGTTTACAATGGATGCATTAGGCAGAGATAAAAATAGGACTATTTGACATGTCCTATCCAGGGGCAAGCCGTGTGTAGATAGATGAAGCAGGTATAATGATCGTAAATAGATTCCACCTGGGTATTTCCTTCTGCGCACAACGTCTGTTGCCTCCTTGGTTGTATCTTCCATATGAGTCCGGCAATTCGGCTCTTCTGAGGATGCTGCAGTAACGCGGTGTCCTGAAAGGTAAAAGGGAAAGAGTATGAAGGTATTTAGCGGTTACCCGCATTATCGAGCGAGTCGTTGATGCGCCTCCGCCTATGCCCAAGGAATCTTGAGTGCGTAATTGTGTACACGTGGCATGAATACTACTTTGGAGGGGCTTGAGCGGAGGTCGGACTGCTAATCAGGATCTTGACCTTCGTGTTGATCCTGTTGCGGGGTGCTCCGGACTCTTTTGATAGTGCTGGAAGTTGTCACCGGATTGGTTTGTCGGAGGAGGCCGCATTGTACTTCTGCCGCGAGGGCTGCCATATGCTCTTCTGTTCGAAGTGAGCGGTCCATATTTCCATTGACAGTGATGACCCCGCGCGGTCCCGACATTTTGAGCTTGAGGTATGCATAGTGTGGCACCGCATTGAATCTTGCGAATGCAGTCCTCCCGAGCAGTGCGTGGTAGCCACTGCGGAAAGGTACGAGTGTCGAAGATCAGCTCTTCGCTCCTGAAGTTGTCCGGGATCCAAAGACCACTTCCAATGTTATAGAACCCATGCAGCGGGCCTCTACTCCAGGAATAACACCTTTAAAGGTGGTTTTGGTGGGCTTGATCCTTGAAGGATCAATGCCCATCTTGCGCACTGTGTCCTGATAAAGCAGGTTCAGGCTGCTGCCGCCGTCCATAAGGACACGCGTGAGGTGGAATCCGTCGATGATTGGGTCTAAGACCAATGCGGCTGAGCCGCCGTGACGGATGTTGGTAGGGTGATCCCTACGGTCAAAGGTGATCGGACAAGCTGACCATGGGTTGAACTTGGGGGCGAACTGGCTCCATTGCATAGACGTCCCGTAGTGCCTGCTTCCGTTCCCGCTTGGGGATGTGGGTGGCGTAGATCATATTGACCGTTTTCACCTGGGGGGAATTTCTTCTGCCACCCCCCCGTATTCGGACGCCGGGGCTCATCGTCATCGTCGCTGTGCAGCCCCTTGTCCTTGTTTTCGGCGTTTATCTTGCCGGCCTGTTTGAACACCCAGCAGTCTCTATTGGTGTGGTTGGCTGGTTTGTCCGGTGTGCCATGAATTTGGCACGAGCGCTCTAGTATGCGGTCCAGACTGGACGATCCCTGATTATTTCTTTTGAATGGCTTTTTCCGTTGTCCGGATTTAGGTCCGCTGAATCCGGCGTTGACTGTCGTGTCTTCTGTGCTGTCGCCGTTGTTCCATCTCTTATGTCTGTTGCGCCGTGGCTTGCCGTTAGCATCGCGGCCGTCCGAAGTGCCGGAATGTGGCGTGGTGCCGCTACGAGCCAACCAGCTATCCTCACCCGCACAAAAACGGGTCATTAGGGTTGTGAGAGCTGCCATGGACTTGGGTTTTTCCTGGCCGAGGTGTCGAGCGAGCCACTCGTCACGGATATTATGCTTAAAAGCCGCCAAGGATTTGGCATCCGGACAGTCGACTATTTGGTTCTTTTTAGTGAGGAACGGAGTCCGGAATTTGCGGGCTGACTCTCCGGGCTGTTGAGTAATGTGGCTCAGGTCATCAGCGTCTGGTGGTCGCACATATGTGCCCTGGAAGTTGTCAAGGAATGCATCTTCCAGGTTTTCCCAACTGCCAATGGAATTTGCTGGCAGGCTGTTTAACCAGTGCCGGGCTGGTCCTTTGAGCTTAAGGGGGAGATACTTGATGGCGTGTAGATCATCTCCGCGGGCCATGTGAATGTGGAGAAGGAAATCTTCGATCCATACTGCGGGTCTGTTGTGCCATCGTATGATTCGATGTTTACGGGTTTGAACCCTTCTGGGAATTCATGATCCATTACTTCGTCCGTGAAGCAGAGGGGGTGTGCGGCGCCTCTGTGCCGGGCTATGTGGCTACGCAGGTCGGATTGGTCTGGGTTGCTATGTTCGGCCCGGCCGGATTTGTTGATGATGTATCCGGCGTGACGGTCGTCGTCGCACGCTGGGGCACGCCCCCTCGATCCGTAGATCTATCTTGACTGTCCTGCTTTATTGTCCAGAATATCTTGCAGGTCGTGCCTATTGCCCTGAGCCATAGTGTATCAGCGTGGGGGTGCGGGCTGGTATCCTGTTTTGTCCCGGCCACGGGGTGGCCGGTCAGCCGTTTTGCGTTCGAGTCCATATTACTCGGCTGCCAGGACTTCAGTCCATCTATCTGTGAGTAGGTCTTGATCAGCTTGTAGTTGCTGCTGCTTCTTCTTCAGGCTCCTTGCAGTGGCTATAAGCCTACGCTTGAAGCGCTCCTGCTCCACGGGATCCTCAGGTACGCCGAACTCGTCATCGCCGAGGCTGATCTCGTCTTCAGAGGGGGCATGTAGTTGTCCTCCTCCGGGTATGCGTCTGTCGCCTGTTCTTCTGGGATGACCTGCTCGTCTTCCTGTTCGGCTGCTCAAAGGCGGGCTGATCAGGGTCGTATTCTTCTTCGGTGCCATCCGGATTATTTTCGCCTCCGGGGCCGGTGTTGCTATGGCGGGGCTTGGAGCGGCGCCGACGACGCCCATTCTTTGATTTTCCCGAGGGGTTGTCCTCCGTTGCCTCGTCGCCATTAGTTTCCTTCGGAGTGTCCACCATATATATATCATATGAGGAGGTGGCTGTCCACCGCCCGGTGAGCGGTGGCTCCTGTGATTCTCTTGCATCGTCGTCCATACCGTCGATGTCTTCGAGTCGAATTCCGTCGTTGTCTGCTTCCCACTCAAGCCGGACATAGTTCGGCCCGGAGTCTCTGACAAGGAGAGAGACTTCAATAAGTCCAGCATGTCCCCAAAGGGCGAGTGCTGAAAAACGTCCGCCGGTGAACTCCATCACCGGAGCCCAACCAGGATCGGCGGGCTCGGGGGCGTGCGGACTGGAACCTGCGTCTGGATATGAATCTGGGGGTCCAGAGTCACAGGTTCCCTTAGAGGTGAAACCTGTGTTCGGCTCCATCGCCGATGAAGGTATGGCATGCGGGGCGAGGTCCAGCCCTCCGTCCTTAGGCGAAGCAACCCGTCCCGGATTTATATCCGAGGCTTCTGCCGGGACGATATCCCGAGCGACGTCTGTCAGCAGGTCTAAGCCGTGCTCATCGCGACTGTTCGGCACTTCTGGCGCTGGCCCGAATCCGTCGAAGATCAAGTCTCCGCGGATATCCGCCCTATAGTTCAGGTTTCTGAACCTTATTTGATGGCCGGGGACATAGCTATCGATCTGCTCCAAGTGGCCAAGCGAATTGGCCCGCAGTGCGAAGCCGCCGAACACGAAGATCTGTCCGGGGAGGAAAGTATCACCCTGGATAGTGTCGTTAATGACGATTGAAGGAGCCATCGAGCCTGACGGCGACGTCACAGAGGAACTCTCAATGAAAGCACCAATGTTGGTGTCAAAATCGGCGGATCTCGGGTAGGGGGTCCCAATCTGTGCGTCAAGGCTGATGTTAACAAGAAGTAAGGGACACAGATGTTTACCCAGGTTCGGGCCCTATCGATGGAGGTAAAACCCTACTTCCTGCTTGATTAATACTGATGATATGGGTAGTACAAGAGTAGATCTACCACGAGATCGTAGAGGCTAAACCCTAGGAGCTAGCCTATGATGGTATGAATGTAATTGTGATCGGCCTTCTAAGGACCAGCCTCTCTGGTTTATATAGACACCGGAGAGGGCTAGGGTTTCATGGAGTCGGTTACAAAGAAGGAAATATAATATCCGGATCGCCAAGCTTGCCTTCCACGCCAAGGAAAGTCCCATTCGGACACGGGCCGAAGTCTTGAGTCTTGTATCTTCACGCTTCAATAGTCCGGACGTTGTACATAGTCCGGCTGTCCGGATACCCCCTAATCCAGGACTCCCTCAATGGCCTTGAGCAATATCGCCTTCCGCCACCCAGACCTCAACCTCGATGACAGATTCAAGAAGCTGCCAGCAGGTGCCAATGTTGCAGCTGCCAAGGAGAAAGTTGCATCATGGGCCAACAGGGTCCTCCAAGTTTCAATCGCTCCATTTGGTCGCCAAGCTAAGTAGCGGGTCGTTGCCGCCCTGTAATGAAACATATAGTATATTTTGCGTTTAGTCATCCTATCTCTAATGTTTGTGCGAAACGGATATTCTTAGTCAAATCTGAAACGCGCGTTTATCCCTTTAAGCTTTGTATGTTTGCATTCGTATGATCTGCTTCTTTATATGCTATGGATGCCTGCCGGTATCATATTGCTGCAATTGTCGTAAGGGTCCGGCCCTTAACAGTCATCTTGGCGTGGATGCCTCCCGGCAGGTTTTTCCCAGGTAGTTCTCGGTGCAGCCTCTCGTCATGCGAGCATGGCTCTAGACAGGACGATGGAGCAACCAAAGAAGCTAGCCAAGGTTCCATCACATGAGGATTTTCACAATGCGAACGCTCACTAAAGTTAAGGGGTAAATGACTACAAGGAATTCTAATGTATCAATCAAGAAATGATAACGTGGACTTACCTTTTTTTCTGGGCTTCTTTTCTCCACTACTGAGCCGCGCGCGCCAAGCACGCTCGCGGCACCCAGCAGAGCAAGAGCCAATCAGGTGGTTTCTTCGTTCCTGGCAGGGACCGATATGGATTTCACGTGGCTAGCAGGCATCGGGGCATACTGCCGGCTTTTCTGGTCCTCATCCCTCTTTCTCTTCTCCTTTCGGGTCAGTCTAGCGGCCGCCAGTGCATGGGTCGTGCCGGCGCAGGAAGCCTCGCAGAAATACACTTGTCGGGGCGTCTATCGATGGACTCATACCAGCGTTTTGCTCAGGATTACCCGAGGTAGGGTAAATTCTAGACCGAGCATTGCGCAGTAATCGTCGACATCGACGTCGCCGGGGCTAAAGCGATTCGATTGCTGATGAAGGGAAGGGACGAGGAGGACAAAGCCCGCGTCCACACATTCCATGCCCTTTCTCCGAGCGGCACCCGAATGGTGGGTATACCATGCGGGCCGCCGGGACGGGTCTCTTGTTACTAGCGGAGATCTTCTCCATGGCCATGGCTCCGGCGAGGCGTGAGAACCATCAATGTGGTGCGAGGATGACCCCGCTTCGCTCCTGCGTCCTTGCGGGCGCCACAGTCGACGGCGTCGCCGAAGATGCAGATGGCGACGAAGGTGACGTGTTGCTTACGTCTTCAGGTTCGCACAAGCGCCCTCCCCCTACCTGGCGCGCCAAAGATGTCGCGGGAAACCACGACCACCTATGGGACCAGTACGGGCCCTTGCTGGTTCGGCGGGCGGGATTCGCGTTGCAGAAAGAGCAGACCAACGTGGGGCAGCGCGGCAGAGATCACACAGGTAGTTTTACCCAGGTTCGTGCCGCCGCGAGGCATAAAACCCTACTCCTGCTTTGGTCGATTGATGGTGGAAATGTGGTGGAGGTGCGCAGGACACTTTCCCGGCAAGGGTTGCCTCAGGGAGGTAGCGACTACGCGTGTACGGGGGTGTGGGTGATCTAACTTTCCAACCTCTCGAATTGTTGCCATGGGCCTCCTTTTATAGGCTAAGGGGTCACCACAATGGAAAATTAGTCATTAGACATTGATAAGATGGCAAATAGTGTTATCATACCTAACTCTGCAGGCTGACAGCGCACATTTAATGTGCTGCTTAATGTCACGTTGTTGGTTGCCCGGCAAGGCTTGCCGGGCTCTCTTGCCAGCTCCACGCCTGCTTGCCTGACACGTCATAGGACGGGTGTCGTCTGTGGGTTCTCTGGGTAGAAAGTGGCTTCAATGTGGGGAATGGCTGCCACTTAATCACTCCGCGTCTTGACACCACACTGATCGTCAACATGAGTCGTGGTGGAGTGGTCGGGGAGGTGATCTGGCCTCCGCAGGTCCCGGCAGGCCCTGCTGGGACGCCTTGGTCAGCTTCTTCTGGGGGTGGCCTCGCCCCTTACCGGGCTCGCTTGCCCGGCAAGGGAGGCCTCTCTCTTGATGACATCTTGTTCTTCTGGCCTAGTCTTGGTCCCTCTGATATGCTTGTTGGTTCTTTGAGTCTTCTTTTCTTCTTGTACTTCTTGGTTTGACCTTGGCTTGTCCATGCACGAGTCAGGGGAAAATATATGCCCGTGTATATTTCCCCCGACACATAGAGTATTCTTATAAATCATGATTCATGTGTGTCTCTCCCAAAAGGTGTGTACAGCAAGGATGATTGTGGAAAACTAAAAAGCAAAGACTCAAATCATACAAGACGCTCCAAGCAAAACACATATCATGTGGTGAATAAAAATATAGCCTCAAGTAAAGTTAACGATAGACAAAGACGGAAGAGGGGATGCTTTCCCAGGGCATCCCCAAGCTTAGGCTCTTGGTTGTCCTTGAATATTACCTTGGGGTGCCTTGGGCATCCCCAAGCTTAGGCTCTACTACTTAGGCTTGGGGTACCTGCATCTACTACTTAGGCTTTTGATGGACTATGGAATAATGAGAGGCAAGAGCCTAAGCTTGGGGATGCCCAAGGAACCCCAAGGTAATATTCAAGGACAACCAAAAGCCTAAGCTTGGGGATGCACCGGAAGGCATCTCCTCTTTCGTCTTCATCTATCGGTAACTCTACTTGAGGCTATATTTTTATTCACCACATGATATGTGTTTTGCTTGGAGCGTCTTGTATGATTTGAGTCTTTGCTTTTTAGTTTACCACAATCTTCCTTGCTGTACACACCTTTTGGGAGATATACGCATGAATCGTGATTTATTAGAATACTCTATGTGCTTCACTTATATCTTTTGAGCTAGGCAATATTGCTCTAGTGCATCACTTATATCTTTTTAGAGCACGACGGTGGCTTTACTTTATAGAAATTGTCGAACTCTCATGCTTCACTTATATTATTATGAGAGTCTTTTAGAATAGCATGGTAATTTGCTTGGGTTATAAAACTAGTCCTAATATGATGGGCATCCAAGAGGGATATAATAAAAACTTTCATATAAAGTGCATTGAATACTATGAGAAGTTTGATTCTTTATGATTGTTTTGATATATGAAGATGGTGATATTAGAGTCATGCTAGTGGAGTAATTGTGAATTTGAGAAATACTTGTGTTTAGGTTTGTGAGTCCCGTAGCATGCACGTATGGTAACCGTTGTGTAACAAATTTGAAGCATGAGGTATCTCTTTGATTGTCATCCTTTGTGTGGAGGTCGGGATCGCGCGATGGTTAACTCCTACCAACCCTTCCCCTAGGAGCATGCACGTAGTGCTTGGTTTTGATGACTTGTAGATTTTTGCAATAAGTATGTGAGTTCTTTATGACTAATGTTGAGTCCATGGATTATATGCACTCTCACCCTTCCACCATTGGTAGCCTCTCTTGTGTCGTGCAATTTTAGCCGGTACCATACACCCACCATTTACCTTCCTCAAAACAGCCACCATACCCACCTATTATGGCATTTCCATAGCCATTCCGAGATATATTGCAATGCAACTTTCCACCATTCCGTTTATTATAATGACACGCTTCATCATTCTCATATGCATGATCATGTAGTTGACATCATATTTGTGGCAAGACCACCTTTCATAACTCTTTCATACATGTCACTCTTGATTCATTGCACATCCCGGTACACCACCGGAGGCATTCACATAGAGTCATATTTTGTTCTAAGCATTGAGTTGTAATTTTTCGAGTTGTAAGTAAATAGAAGTGTGATGGTCATCATTATTAGAGCATGTCCCATGTGAGGAAATAAAAAAAGAAGCCAAAGAAGACAATAAAAAAACAGGCCAAAAGAAGCCATTCAAAAAATGAGAGAAAAATAGAGAAGGGGCAATGTTACTATCCTTTTTACACACTTGTGCTTCAAGGTAGCACCATGATCTTCATGTTAAAGAGTCTCCTATTTTGTCACTTTCATATACTAGTGGGAATTTTTTATTATAGAACTCGGCTTGTATATTCCAATGATGGGGCTTCCTCAAATGCCCTAGGTCTTCATGAGCAAGCAAGTTGGATGCACACCCACTTAGTTTTTTTGAGCTTTCATACACTTATAGCTCTAGTGCATCCGTTGCATGGCAATCCCTACTCACTCACATTGATATCTATTGATGGGCATCTCCATAGCCCATTGATACGACTAGTTGATGTGAGACTATCTCCCCTTTTTTTTGTCTTCTCCACAACCACCATTCTATTCCACCTATAGTGCTATGTCCATGGCTCACGCTCATGTATTGGGCGAAAGTTGAAGAAGTTTGAGAATACTAAAGTATGAAACAATTGCTTTGCTGAAACCGGGGTTGTGTGTGATTTGAATATTTTGTGTGACGAAGATGGAGCATAGCCAAACTACATGATTTTGTAGGGATGACCTTTCTTTGGCCATGTTATTTTTAGAAGACATAGTTGCTTTGTTAGTATGCTTGAAGTATTATTGTTTTTGTGTCAATATTAAACTTTTGTTTTGAATCTTTCGGATCTGAACATTCATGGTGAAAGATCGTGGATGTCGCCTAGAGGGGGGGTGAATGGGCGTTTTAAAATAATTACGGTAGAGGCTTGAACAAATGCGGAATAAACCTAGCGGTTAATTTGTCAAGCACAAAACCTACAACAACTAGGCTTACCTATGTGCACCAACAACTTATGCTAAGCAACTTAAGCAACTATGTGATAGCAAGATATATGACAAAGAACAATATGGCTATCACAAGGTAAAGTGCATAAGTAAAGGGCTCGGGTAAGAGATAACCGAGGCACGCGGAGACGACGATGTATCCCGAAGTTCACACACTTGCGGATGCTAATCTTTGTTTGGAGCGGTGTGGAGGCACAATGCTCCCCAAGAAGTCACTAGGGCCACCGTAATCTCCTCACGCCCTCGCACAATGCAAGATGCCATGATTCCACTAAGGGACCCTTGAGGGCGGTGACCGAACCCATACAAATGGCGACCCTTGGGGGCAGTCACCGAACCCGTACACTTTGGCAACCCTTGGGGCGGTCACCGGTACCCGTCAAATTGCTCGGGGCGATCTCCACAACCTAATTGGAGACCCCAACGCTTGCCCGGAGCTTTACACCACAATGATTGACCTCCGAACACCACCAACCGTCTAGGGCACCAAGGCACCCAAGAGGAACAAGCTCTAGGGTGTCCAAACACCCAAGAGTAACAAGCTCAAGGGTACCAAGCACCCAAGAGTAATAGGCTTCTCAACTTGTAACATCCACGTATCACGTGGAGAACTCAAACCGATGCACCAAATGCAATTGCAAGGGCACACGGAGTGCCCAAGTCCTTCTCTCTCAAATCCCACTGAAGCAACTAATGCTAGGGAGGAAGATAAGAGGAAGAACAAGAAGAGAACACCAAGAACTCCAAGATCTAGATCCAAGGGGTTCCCCTCACATAGAGGAGAAAGTGATTGGAGGAAATGTGGATCTAGATCTCCTCTCTATTTTCCCTCAAAAACTAGCAAGAACCCATGGAGGGATTGAGAGTTAGCAAGCTCGAAGAAGGTCAACAATGGGGGAAGAACACGAGCTCAAAGGATAAGGTTCATTGGGGAAGAAGACCCCCTTATATAGGAGGGGGAAAATCCAACCGTTATGTGCTCAGTCCGCACATGAGCGGTACTACCGCTCCACGAGCGGTACTACCGCTTGGGCGGTAGAAGCAGGAAAAAGGAGTAATAAAACATGAACCTTGGGGCGGTAGTACCGCTTACAGGCGGCACTACAACTCACCCCAGCGGTACTACCGCTGGAGGAGCAGAACATGGGACCAAAAGAGGCAGGGCAGAGCAGAGAATGGCGGCAGTAATGCAGTAGCGGTACTACTGCCCGACCGGAGCGGTACTACCGCTTATAGGCAGTACTACCGCCCAATCGGGGCGGTATTACCGCTTATAGGCGGAACTGTCGTGCCTTACTGTCGTGCAACTACTACTAAACCTGAAATGAAAAGAGCAGACCCAAAATCGAGGTGGTAGTAGAGCGGTACTGGAGCGGTACTACCGGTTGACGCTATAAGCGGTACTACCGCTGCCACCGCGGTACTACCGCAGGGAGAAAAACAGAACTGCCATAACTTCTTCATATGAGCTCCGAATTGAGCAAACTCAAGCTTGTTTGAAACAAGACAACGAGTAGCATCAAAACAGGAGAGAAACCTCCAACAGAGAAGAACCAGCAGAACCTCCAACATCGAAAACATCATAGAAGATGCATGTGAACTCCGTTTTCGATGAACTCAAGCTTGTCAAGAAAATGACCATAAGCTCCAAATCTCACAAGGAGAAGAACCAAGCAAGAACCAATAAAGATGATGCAAGGATGCAATGGTTTGAGCTCTCTACGGATGATACAATCAAGTTACTCATCGAGATCCCCCCTTGATAGTACGACAATCGATCCTAAAACCCGGTCTCCCAACTACCATCATGAGACCGGTAAAATAGAAAACCTATCAAGGGCAAACCTTTGCCTTGCACATGGTCCACTTGAGCTAGAAGATGACGATCTTGACTCCCTCAAGTTGGACCACCTTTCTTGATTGCGTTGGCTCGATGAAGACTAGTTGATTGCTCCCCCATACTCCACTATGGGTGAGCCACTCTTCCGCACATCTTCACAAGTCCATTGTCACTACGATGGACGGCAAGCTTCAAGCATTTGATCTCTTCATGATGCTTCACTTGAACTTGCACACCACAACCTAACCCTCCAAAGAACTCTCACGAAGATCATGGGTTAGTACACAAAGCGTAATTGATAATGCTTACCATACCATGGGATCGCTTGACCCCTCTCGGTACATCTTCTACGCTTTGTGTGTTGATCAACTTGATTCACTCTTTGACTTAGTATTGATCAACCTCTCACATGACCAATCTTTAGGTAATTCCTTGAATGGCACATTGGTCATCACAAACTCTTCTTGAAACCAACAAATGGACTCCAAGAAAAGCCTATGGACAAATCCTTCAAATAAAACTCAAGGCAACCATTAGTCCATAGAGATTGTCATCAATTACCAAAACCAAACATGGGGGCACCGCATGTTCTTTCAATCTCCCCCATTTTGGTAATTGGTGATAATAACTTTCAAGAGAGTTTATACAAGGAATTATGCATCACTATGTAATGCACCAACCAATAATGCATGCGAATGAGATGCAAATGCTAAGGAAACAAAAACCAACGCTACTCCACAAAACTCTCTGAAACTTCTCACCCATTGGCATCGATTGCCAAAATGGGAGAAAAGCTTAGAAGGCCAATATAAATTGTGGTCCTCCATAAATTGTGTATTTCTCAACAAAAGAGTGGAATGCAATACACATATCCAACTGTCAATACTTGGAGGAAGACAGACTATATTGAGGCCCAAATATTGCAACAGAAAGATATGCCACAAAGACATAACAAAGAGAGACACAAGCAAACAGAAGATACCAATTGAAGCAAGCAATCAATGGGTGTGAGTTGTTGATTGTTTGTGCAGGTATTAGGTGACTTGTGCGTTGTCTCCTGCTGGATTGATACCTTGGTTCTCAAACTAAGGGAAATACTTACACTATTTTGCTGCATCACCCTTTCCTCTTCAAGGGAAAAACCAACGCAAGCTCAAGAGGTAGCAGTAAACTAAGTAGATGGCAGTGCAACAAAGTAGAAGAAATGCAAGACACCTTATGAAAGATACGCGCAATCAATAAAACTTTGCCAAATTAGAACATGCACCTTGATGGGTGAACAAGATAGGCCATCTTCCTTCGACCCCTCGAGGTCAGAATAGTCATTAGGATCATATTCTGAACAAGAATCTGCAGGTGGGGAGCGTATGAGTTTCATTGCATCCAGAATGATCAATGACTGGGTGCCAATTTTGTTAGTCATTGCAGTGTTCCACAATATTCTTCTGATGCGCGCATTCTGATATTCATTGTGATTACAAACAATATCTGAGAAGCATGAAAACATATAGTAGTGAGATTATCTTTGTAATGCAGAGGATATTCTAATATAGGGGCTCCCTATAAACCCATGTGTGCCATCACTGGATTCTGATGAGAGAGTGATGCGGAGCATCCCTCGACCATCACCATGGACATCTCACCACCACCTCAAGGACGGAGAGGACCCTTGACAAGAGCTCATGCACGCACCATCGAGAACGAGGTCAATTCTTTCCTCTTCTAGTTTCGTTCAGAATCACATATGAATCGGGTTCTACCTCAAATGGTTTCGTTGTGCCTTCTTAGGTACCAAGGACTTGACCATGAAGAAGCTATGAGGGAGACTCGTGCAGACATCGATTAAGGAGAAGGAGGGAAGCATCGAGACGTGCGGCAAGACGGAGTTCTGGACACGAAGCCACGGAAGAGGCCAAGTCCTCCTAGACACCCCGGGTGCCTGGCCGTTACAGCCCCGGGTGCCCGGCCATCGCCACCTAGGCGTCACCCCGGCCCACCCCGGGTGCCCGGCCTTTGGCCCTGGGTGCCCGGGCCTCCTCCCAGCCGCCAGCCGCCGCACTCCGGGTGCCCGGCTCCTTCGCCCCGGGTGCCCGGGCCCCCCCCCCTCTCCAGCCGCTGGCCGCCGCCCCGGGTGCCCGGGCCATCAACCTCTGGGTGCCCGACCTCCCTCCAACTGGCCCTCGGCCAGGACCGGGTGCCCGGCCCTCTTCGTCTCGGGTGCCCGGGCCCCCCTATGCGCCAGCCCCTGTCCACCCCGGGTGCCCGGGCCTCACACCCTCGGGTGCCCGCACCACTCCGAGGGCCTGCGTGCCTTTTTGGGTTTTTACCCATGTATCCCCCTCCTCCTATTATTTGGTCCCTAGACTATATATACCCCTTCCCTAGCTCATTTGGAGGATAGCAAAGTATTGGATAGACAAAGAGAGAGCTTTGCTCATCTTCCTCCTTTTGGAGATCAAGGCCTCCTCTTGGAGAAGCTCCTCTTGGAGATCAAGCCCTCCTCTTGGAGAAGATCCCTAGGGATTCAAGCCCTCATCTCCTTCATAGGATTTGGGATGAACTCTACTGAAAGTGCAACTATCCCTAGGTGGTTTTGGTAATTCATAACAACATATAGCTCATTGAGCTAATGCTATTCCAAGACTATTCTTTCAGGAAAGCTCAATGAATGGCATGGCATGGATGATGAAAGTGGATCCCTCAAAATACTAAGGACAAAGGATTGGCTCAAGCTCAAAAGCTCAAGACTCTTCATTTTATATTTTAGTGATCCAAGATCACATTGAGTCTATAGGAAAAGCCAATACTATCAAGGAGGGATGAGGTGTTGCTTAATGAGCCTCTTGCTTCATGAGCTTTGTGATATGCTCCAAAACCCTCAGCTACTTTCCCACATCCACAAATGACCTAAACCCAAAGCCAAAATCAGTCACACCGATTCTTCCTATCCGGCGCCACCGATTCCAAAGGTCATAGCCACTGCCACAAACCCTAAGCAAATCGGTCTTACCGATAGCGATCTCGGTCTCACCGAGATGGGATTGTAATCTCTTTGTTTCCCTTCGTAACGTTTCGGTCTAACCGAAGTGAGCGATCGGTCCCACCGAGATTGCAAGTAAACTCTCTGTTTCCTTTTTGTAACATTTCGGTCTCACCGAAAAGAGCAAATCGGTCCCACCGAGTTTACCTGACCAACTCTCTGGAAAGCTTATTACCAAATCGGTCTCACTGAGTTTGTGTAATCGGTCTTACCGAGATTACGTTATGCCCTAACCGTAACCGAATCGGTCTCACCGAGTTGCATGTCGGTCCCACTGAAAATCACTAACGATCACTAGGTTTACTAAATTGGTTCGGCTGAGTCTGTTGAATCGGTCCCACCGAGTTTGGTAAATTGTGTGTAACGGTTAGATTTTGTGTGGAAGCTATATATACCCCTCCACCTCCTCTTCATTTGTGAAGAGAGCCATCAGAACGAACCTACACTTCCAACTTACCATTTCTGAGAGAGAACCACCTACTCATGTGTTGAGGCCAAGATATTCCATTCCTACCATATGAATCTTGATCTCTAGCCTTCCCCAAGTTGCTTTCCACTCAAATCTTCTTTCCACCAGATCCAAAACCTATGAGAGAGAGTTGAGTGTTGGGGAGACTATCATTTGAAGCACAAGAGCAAGGAGTTCATCATCAACACACCATTTGTTACTTCTTGGAGAGTGGTGTCTCCTAGATTGGCTAGGTGACACTTGGGAGCCTCCGACAAGATTGTGGAGTTGAACCAAGGAGTTTGTAAGGGCAAGGAGATCGCCTACTTCATGAAGATCTACCGCTAGTGAGGCAAGTCCTTTGTGGGCGACGGCCATGGTGGGATAGACAAGGTTGCTTCTTCGTGGACCCTTCGTGGGTGGAGCCCTCCGTGGACTCGCGCAACTGTTACCCTTCGTGGGTTGAAGTCTCCATCAACGTGGATGTATGATAGCACCACCTATCGAAACCACGCCAAAAACATCCGTGTCTCCAATTGCGTTTGAATCCTCCAAACCCTTCCCTTTACTTTCTTGCAAGTTGCATGCTTTAATTTCTGCTGCCTATATACTCTTTGCATGCTTGCTTGAATAGTGTGATGATTGCTTGACTTGTCCTAAAGTAGCTAAAATCTGCCAAACTCTAAAATTGGGAAAAGGTTAAGTTTTTAATTGGTCAAGTAGTCTAATCACCCCCCTCTAGACATACTTCAAGGTCCTACAAGTGGTATCAGAGCTTTGGTCTCCATTTGCTTTGATTTCCATAGCTTTTGGTGGTCATAGCCTTGGTTTCACAACCTAGGAGAGTACGGCGTCTAGCGAGGGAAACTATCACCGTAGAGGTCCTTACTTTGATGGTACTAATTTTGCTAGTTGGAAGCATAAGATGAAAATGCATATTCTCGGACATAACCCCGCCATTTGGGCAATTATTTGTATTGGCTTGCAAGGTGAATTCTTTGATGGGAGAGAACCGAACCGTGAAGCTAATGCGGAAGAATTGAAGATGCTGCAATACAACGCTCAAGCTTGTGATATCATCTTCAACGGATTGTGCCCCGAAGAATTCAACAAAATCAGCCGTCTTGAGAATGCAAAGGAAATTTGGGATACTTTGATTGATATGCATGAAGGTACCGAATCCGTCAAGGAATCCAAGTTGGATGTGCTCCAAAGTCAGCTTGACAAGTTCAAAATGAAGGATGGTGAAGGTGTCGCTGAAATGTACTCTAGGCTTGCTCTTATCACAAATGAGATTGCCGGCTTAGGGAGTGAAGAGATGACCGACAAATTCATCATCAAGAAGATCCTAAGAGCATTGGATGGAAAGTATGATACCGTGTGCACATTGATTCAAATGATGCCAAACTACAAAGATCTCAAGCCAACGGAAGTCATTGGAAGAATTGTTGCTCATGAGATGTCACTCAAGGATAAGGAGGAACTTCACAACAAGTCAAGTGGTGCTTACAAAGCCTCAAGTGAAGCCCCCACATCATCAAGTGAGAAACAAACCTTCAATGAAGAATTGAGCTTAATGGTGAAGAACTTCAACAAATTCTACAAGAGTAGAAGCAAAGAAAGAAGCTCCAAGTCAAGGTCTTACAATGACAAAAGATCTTCTAGTCGAGAGCGCAATTGCTACAATTGTGGGAGACCCGGACACTATTCCAATGAGTGTACGACACCCTACAAAAGAAGAGAAGATTCTCCAAGAAGAAGAAGCAAAAGAGAAGAATCACCACCAAGAGAGAGGAGGAGTAGAGATGATCGTTATGAACGAAGACCCTCACGGAGAAGCAAGGATTCGGAAAGGAAGGACAAGTCATCAAGGAGCTACACAAAACGAAGACATCAAGCTCATGTTGGTGAATGGGTATCTGGCTCCGACTCCGACAATCACTCCGAGAGAAGCTATCACTCCGACTCCGAATATACTCAAGATGAAGGTGTTGCCGGTCTAGCACTTGTGTCAACCAACTCCTACGACATATTTGATTCACCAAATGAAGGAATTGGAAGATGCTTCATGGCCAAAGGTCCAAAGGTAACACATCCTGAGTATGTTGATTTCAATAGTGATGAAGATGACTTGCTTGTGGATGATGATTTACTTGTTGACAACTCTAGTGATGAATACTATGATGAAACGTCAATTAATCATGCTAATCAAGATAAAACGAATAACAATGATAAGGAGAAGATTGAGCTTCTAACTAAAGAACTAAACACTCTTAAGCTAGCTCATGAAACTATCTTCGAAGATCATCGAGAACTTTTAAGGGCTCATGAGAAGTTACGCTTTGAAAAGCTCAATCTTGAGCAAGAGCATGAGTTCTTAAAAGCAATCAATGATGATCTCCGCAAGAAAAGTTCTTCTTACATTGCCAAGCGTTTACTCTTATCTACTTACATGCCTCAAGTCAAGTCTAGTAACAAGTACAAGAAAGATACTTCCTCTAGTAGTAACAATAATAATGTCAAATCCAATATTGTTGCTTCTAGTAGTTCTCTTGATTCCACTAATGATTCTCTTAGCCAAGTTACACTTGAGCAAGAAAATAGCTTATTGAAGGGAATTATAGAGAAAGGTGTTTACAAGAGCCTTGCCGGGAGTAAGCAATTCGAGGAAATTGTACGCAAGCAAGGAAGGCACCGGAAGAATCAAGGTGTTGGTTTTGAACGAAAGTTCAATGCCAATGGAGTTGAGTGGGAAGAAGATCAATACCCCAAGACGAAGTTTGTTCCTCAACAAGAGAAGTATGATCCTACTTCCTTCAAGGGAACACAAGCTCAAGATGATCTTCCACCACAAGACCACAAGAACAAAGGCAAGGACAAGCTTCAAGAAGAGATTGATGCATTTGAAGAAGCACCTAAAGCCTCGTTCAAGTGGGTTCCCAAGACTACGTCAAGTTCTACTTCATCAAGTACAACTACAACTCCAAGGATTCCCATCAAGATGATGTGGATCCCGAAGAAGAAGAACTAGAGAGTTCTTGAGGGTGACTCCGCCAACATTCTTCACTCATATCATTATGGCAAGAACAAGTGCAATCAACTTCCACATCTTGCACTAGTTCAAGGAGTCACAAACCCTCATGTTGGTAAGGCAAGGGACAAGGTAACCTAATGATTTCATGGACATCATCTTGTGTGTGCATCACTCTATGTCTATGGATATTCTTGTTTGTTCCTTGTGGGACTAACCCATGTAGGTAAGTTGAAAGTGCAACTCACTCCAAAGGATTGCTCCAAATGATCTACATCAACATTGAGCATCCACATCTTCAACACCTACATGAAGTCATCATCGACAAAACCCAAGGTTAGTTCATCCCTCTAAGGGGGGATCTCACATCTAGGGGGAGCTTAACTCTAAGAATTGAGTCAAAGCAACTCTAATGGTGTGAACACATCAATGCATTATGTAAAAGTGGTAACCCCACTTGAGCTTAAACGATGAGTATGACCTATGATCAAATGTTCTCATTTGACTCCTAAGTCAATATACTCATATATAGATGACCTAGTCATCGCCAATTGTTTGATAGATGCTAGAATTGGTTGTGCATGCTTTGCCGCATATTTCATTTGCCATCTTATTGGGTGAGCATGTTGGTGCATATTTTACTCATTCAAGGACATCCACTTGTTGTTTTGATTGTTTGGCTTTTTCTTTTTGCCAAGTGGATGGACAAGAATGCCTAAGAACTTTCTCTAGCTATCTATGCTTTTCTCGTCTCAAACTCTATTCATGCTACATCACAAAATTTGATCAAGTCAGATTCGAACCACTCTGTGTGAGGAGCACTCGGAGTCCCCGATTTGTCATAGACTTAAACTTCCAAAACCTCTTTGTGACGCTCGGTCTGACCGATTCCTCCATTTCGGTCCTACCGAGATCATTAAGTTGATTTGAGTTTTCAATCTCGGTGCAACCGATTTGAACTTTTCGGTCACACCGATTTGCTGTAATTGTACACAGTTATGCATCTCGGTGCCACCGAGTTGTTCCACTCGGTCACACCGACAGGGTCGGGCTATATATAGTCACGGGCAAAATTTTGGAAACTTCTCCGAATCCCTTCGCCCGCGCAATAGCTCGCTCTGCCATCGAAGGTCTCTGGATCGTCTCCTCATCGCCAGCCGCCTCCAGTAGCTGGTCTCCGCCGCTGTCAACGGATTTCGCCCCCGCCATTGCCGCCGTAGCGAGTTCATCGCCAAGCTAGGGTATGGACTCAATCATTGTGCTATCCCCGTATGATTCCTAGCACATTGTGTTCTTATTGAATCTTGCCATGATTGAAATAATCCTATCCACTCAATATAGTCCGTAGATTAGATGAGATTCAAAATTTTAGGGTTAGGTTTCCGCCGAAACCATCTCGGACCCACCGAGTTGAAAAACTCGGTCTCACCGATTTGGCTTATCCCATTGCACTAGTGACTCTCGGTCTGACTGAGAATTGCTAATCGATGCGACCGATTTTAGGACTTTGTGAAACCCTAGCAGACTCGGTGCCACCGAACTGTGACTCAGTCCAACCGAGATCATCAGTTTAGGTTCCAAAAACTGCTTCGGTATCACCGAGTTTGAAAATTGGTTGATCCGAAATGCTTTCTGTGGAAAACTAAAACTGAATTTTTGAATCATTCTTTTGCAAAAATCTCTGCATTTTGTGATGCTCATATATTCTATCTCATGTACAACTCTTCACAGGGTCAGCAGTCAGCTTTTGCAGCATGTCAGACCAGAGTGACAGCCAGAACAGGTCAGAAGAGCAGATGGACTTGAGTGAGGGCACTAGTCCCTCAAGTACAAATGAAGGGAGCAGAAGCACTCCTAGCAACCTGCCTAAGGCTGCTACCAGGCAAAGGAGGAAGAGAACTTCAGACTCAGAGGATGAGGACTATAAAGCTGAAGAAGATGAGGCTACTTCCAAGAAAGTAGTGCTCAAGAAGGAATATGGCTCAGGAAAGAATACAAAGCCAGGCCTCAACAAGAAAGTTCCTGCTAAGAGGACATCAATGCCCAAAGCCAGAAGGTCCACTCGAGTACCAGAACAGACTGAACCCAAAGAGGCACCTGAAAAGAAAGTCACTTCTTCCAAACCCAAGAAAGTTCCCACTGGAGAGACTATGAAGTTCACCATAGAATCAGAGGATGAAGGTGCTCAGGACAAGAAAAAGAAGAGAGCAAGAACTACAACTGCCCAGGTTCTTGGAAAGCCCTCTATGAGAAGAGACTCTGAAGAGGAAGAAGAGGTTGCTGCACCAGCACCAAAGGCACCCAAGCTTATGGGTGATGCTATAAGGTCAGGGGCTACAACATTTAAGCCCAAGGAAGCACCCAAAGCTGCCTCCAAGGCCAAGCAAGTACCAAAGAGGAATACTAGGAGTATTCCAGCCGCTGAGAAGAACAAGGCCCCAGTGCCAAATGTTGCTGAAGAAGAAGATGAAGAAGGATAGGTCCTAAGGAAGCTCAAGCCCAAGATACCAGACCACAATGATGCCCATCCTGTGGCTGAGGACATGAGGATCAGGAAGGACTCAGGGTTGAGGCTATGGAGGATGGAAGATCCATATGCCTCAAGGAGAAGAACTGTTGTTGATTACAGGTTCCATACAAAGGAACAACAGGACTTCTATGAGACAATTCTGTTGGATAAGAAGCCCATAGTTTGTGATATGAGGTGGGTCGACTGGACCTACATCAAGGACAATGAAGAGCACTATCCTGGAGTGCAAGAAAGCTTTGTTGCTTGTGGAGTTGCTGATTTTGTTGGGCAAAAGCTCACTCACTGGAATGATGAACTTATCATGCAATTCTACTCCACAGCACATTTTTATCCAGATGGAAGAATTGTTTGGATGTCTAAAGGTACAAGGTACCAATCCACTGTTGAAGAATGGGCAAGTCTGATAAATGCCCCAAAGGAAAATGAGGATGACCTGGATATCTATGCAAAGAAGAAGATGGATCACAATTCCATGGCTCACATGTACAAGGAGATCCCAGACAAGGCAGTTGAGACACATAAGTTTGGATCAGTTCACTTTCTGTTGTCAGGGCTGGCAACTATCAATTGGATTCTGAGGCACACTCTGTTGCCTAAGTCTGGTGACCATAACATGATCAGAGGGCATGCCATCAACATGTTGCATGTGTTTGATGTGCCACAAAAGTTTAAAGTCATGAGCCTTATGATTGAAACCATTAAGAGGACTGCAGCAGATCAGAAGAGGAGCTGTGGATATGCCCCTCAGATTCAGGAGTTGATAAACTCAAAGATGGGCACAGGGAAATATCAATTGGATAAGGAACATTTTCCACTTTATCCAGACTTTGAGGACAATGAGGTTGTCATGAATGAGAATGATCCAACATCAGTTCAAGCTCAAGAGAAGAAGGAGAAGGCAAAGAAGGAGAAGGCTGCCAAGATGCCAACTCAAGAGGAGGCATCTGAATATTTCTTGAAGAACAAACAGGAGCAGCTTGGTTACTTAATAGCATCAACACTGAGGATTGAGAAGGGACTGGCCACCCTCACTCAGAATCAGGAGAGCCTGGAGAGAATCATGGAACTCAAATTCCATGACCTTGATGTCAAAGTAACTAAGATTCAGTCAGTTGTAGAGCAGCTACAGGATGACATGCAGGAGAGGCAGGGCAAGACTACCACAAATGTGTTTGCCAGAGTGCCTAGAGCCCAGAGGTCAGTTGCAGTGCCTGTGACAGACACCAGAGCAACAACATCTGCACCAGCTACAGCCCCTTCAGCTCCAGTGCAACCAGCTCCAGCATCAACTCCAGCACCCTCTACTTCAACTGAAGCCTTCGTCCTTGGAGTTATCCGGACACCACCACCTGAAGATCAAGCCTGAGAGTCGATCTAGCACTATGCATTTTCTATGAACTTTTTGGTAACTTGTTGCCAAAGGGGGAGAAAAATGTATAGATCATAGGCTTCGAGAGAGAGAGTGTTGCTTTTGTTCTCTCTTGCTTTATTTGGTGGTTAAACTTGTTTGCTTTTGATTGCTTGAGATACTATGCTTGTGAGACATTGATGATCATGTGTTTGATCATAAGCTACACTTATGCATGTTTGATGATATTATCTTATCTATCCTATGTGATCATTCACTTTGCTTGGTGATGAGTGCATGTATTCAATGTTTATTATTTTGAGCGCTCCACCAAGATGTATGTGACATGGAAGAGTAACCCATGAGCCTAATTCATTGTGCATTTGCAGTCCAAAGCAAATCTTAAACTATGCACAAATTTAGGGGGAGCTCTTGCTTATCACATACTTCTCAAAGCGACGATGTTATTCAATCTTATTATCATTTGTCGAAGCTTTGATCTATATGTTGTCATCAATTACCAAAAAGGGGGAGATTGAAAGTGCAACTATCCCTAGGTGGTTTTGGTAATTCATAACAACATATAGCTCATTGAGCTAATGCTATTCCAAGACTATTATTTCAGGAAAGCTCAATGAATGGCATGGCATGGATGATGAAAGTGGATCCCTCAAAATACTAAGGACAAAGGATTGGCTCAAGCTCAAAAGCTCAAGACTCTTCATTTTATATTTTAGTGATCCAAGATCACATTGAGTCTATAGGAAAAGCCAATACTATCAAGGAGGGATGAGGTGTTGCTTAATGAGCCTCTTGCTTCATGTGCTTAGTGATATGCTCCAAAACCCTCAGCTACTTTCCCACATCCACAAATGACCTAAACCCAAAGCCAAAATCGGTCACACCGATTCTTCCTATCCGGCGCCACCGATTCCAAAAGTCATAGCCACTGCCACAAACCCTAAGCAAATCGGTCTTACCGATAGGGATCTCGGTCTCACCGAGATGGGATTGTAATCTCTCTGTTTCCCTTCGTAACGTTTCGGTCTAACCGAAGTGAGCGATCGGTCCCACCGAGATTGCAATGTAAACTCTCTGTTTCCTTTTTGTAACATTTCGGTCTCACCGAAAAGAGCAAATCGGTCCCACCGAGTTTACCTGACCAACTCTCTGGAAAGCTTATTACCAAATCGGTCTCACCGAGTTTGTGTAATCGGTCTTACCGAGATTACGTTATGCCCTAACCCTAACCGAATCGGTCTCACCGAGATGCATGTCAGTCCCACCGAAAATCACTAACGGTCACTAGGTTTACTAAATCGGTCCGACCGAGTCTGTTGAATCGGTCCCACCGAGTTTGGTAAATTGTGTGTAACGGTTAGATTTTGTGTGGAGGCTATATATACCCCTCCACCTCCTCTTCATTCGTGGAGAGAGCCATCAGAACAAACCTACACTTCCAACTTACCATTTCTGAGAGAGAACCACCTACTCATGTGTTGAGGCCAAGATATTCCATTCCTACCATATGAATCTTGATCTCTAGCCTTCCCCAAGTTGCTTTCCACTCAAATCTTCTTTCCACCAGATCCAAAACCTATGAGAGAGAGTTGAGTGTTGGGGAGACTATCATTTGAAGCACAAGAGCAAGGAGTTCATCATCAACGCACCATTTGTTACTTCTTGGAGAGTGGTGTCTCCTAGATTGGCTAGGTGTCACTTGGGAGCCTCCGACAAGATTGTGGAGTTGAACCAAGGAGTTTGTAAGGGCAAGGAGATCGCCTACTTCGTGAAGATCTACCGCTAGTGAGGCAAGTCCTTCGTGGGCGACGGCCATGGTGGGATAGACAAGGTTGCTTCTTCGTGGACCCTTCGTGGGTGGAGCCCTCCGTGGACTCGCGCAACCGTTACCCTTCGTGGGTTGAAGTCTCCATCAACGTGGATGTACGATAGCACCACCTATCAGAACCACGCCAAAAACATCCGTGTCTCCAATTGCGTTTGAATCCTCCAAACCCTTCCCTTTACTTTCTTGCAAGTTGCATGCTTTAATTTCCGCTGCCTATATACTCTTTGCATGCTTGCTTGAATAGTGTGATGATTGCTTGACTTGTCCTAAAGTAGCTAAAATCTGCCAAACTCTAAAATTGGGAAAAGGTTAAATTTTTAATTGGTCAAGTAGTCTAATCACCCCCCTCTAGACATACTTCAAGGTCCTACATCTACCATGTATCTTATTCCCCTTTGATTGTTCATGTACCTTGTGGATCTTGTGTGTTTGTTGGTCTAGTGGATGTGTGATTGGACTTGTTCTTGAGTGTTCCTCTTGTTTTCTCTCTTGTGTTCATCTTGTTCTTGGGAATTCCCCTCCAATTCGTGAAAGATCTTCACTCAGGGTTCCACCCTACAACATCTTGGTATCATGAGCCACGTTGATCACGAAATTGGAGCCTCCCCTCTTTGTTTTCTAGCCTAATTTTGTATGTTCTTCCCCAATTTCAAAAAATCCCCACCAAAAATAGCCCCAATTTTTTTTGTGATTTGTTGGTTGGATGAGATTTTGTAGGATTTGATCCATGGATTTGCTTGGTTTCAAGTGGATCTACCATTCCCCCCATCCATCTCCACCTTTCCCTCCACGAAATCCACCAATTTCTTGCATCTTCCCACGAATTTCCGCCCAAATCCGTCACCCCCGGGCACCCGGACCCCCCCCCCCCCTCGCGCATCCCTGCTGACCCCCCGGGTGCCCGCACCCCAGGCCCCAAGCACCCGCACCCCCGAGCTGTTTGCCCCGGACGACCCGGGTGCCCGCACCCCCAAACCCCGGTGCCCGCACCCCCCGAATCAGCCCACTTACACTCACCGTTTCGGCCATAACTTTCACTCCCGGAGTCCGATTTTCACGTTCTTTAGCTCGTTGAGTAGCTATTGACATCCCCCATCCATTTAGATAGGTTACAACACCATTTAACTCCATCAAAAATTTGGCATTTTGGCATCTTTGCCTAGGCCATCCACCATATCATCCACAAAACCACCATAGCTTTCCGCAACCTAACCCATTTTTGCTCCATATAGCATTTGTGGTTGCTTGAGTGGTGACTTGAGTCTCCTAAGGTGTTTCAGCTACTTAGGGACAGTTGCTTCGTCATCAACCACCACCACCACTTCCGCATTGCTAACTCCGGAACCACCAACGCATTCCGCTACCACCATTTGACATTTTCCTTGAGATTTTGAGTTCGCGGTTTTTTACCGTTTCCTAAGGTGTTTCGGCTACTTAGGGACGGGTCTACATCATCTTGGTATCTACATCAAGAACACTGCCACTCATCACCGCCACAAGGTCGTCATCGACATCGACCACTTCACCATTTTGACAACCTAACTATAAGCAAGAATGGTAACCTCTATATCACCTTGGTATCGTGGTATCCCTTCATTGTACATTCTTGCTATTACATTGTTAACCCCTTAGCCCATTTTGCGTCACTTGCATAGTGATACTAGCCATTTGAGTATTGCTAGCAACGTTACTTGTGCACATTAGTGATCCATACCTTCCATTGCATACATACCATATCATATTGGTATCATCTTGGTATCATCATATCATCCCTTGTGTCACAAGATTGTTCCCGCATATACACAATGCTATCTTAGTTTGTGCATTTCGCATAAGTGGCTATACAAAAAAAAGAAAAAAAAGCTTTTAAGCAAAAATAGAGCAAAGAGCTTGTGAGCAAGAGCCATAGCATCATACCACATTGCACATAAGATTGTCATATCCGATCATCTTGGATCATCTTGAGAGGAACATCGGGAACATCATACACATAGCATTCTTGGGATCGAAGGCTCATACATTTTGCATCTTATAGGTTGTCCACAAGTGTCGTATCCGCCTTTTGAGCAATCGTGCTAGCGTCTCTCTTGAGTTGTGCAACACGAGCGTTTTCCGTGGATTCCACATTTTGTGCTCATTCCTTGGTTGCACGCCCCCATTTATCTATCTGTGTGTGTGTGTGTTTTCGTGTGCGATATATTGCTATTGGTCTACTTGTTTCACTTGCGAATTTGTGAATCTTTTCCAACATTATTAACACTTGCTAACATTTTGCATCAAATTTTTGTGCCACTATCCTCACCGAGCTCCACTATAAGCTTTACTTGCTAGGTGTGAGTGAACATGTCCGGTACCAATTCCACTATTCTTTCATCTCACATTGAGTGAAACGGGATACATCCTCAACTTTGGGAAAAGGTAACTTGGTATTGTTTATCTCATTTCCTACTCACCTCTACTCGAGTCTTGTGATGGATAGGCAAGGCATTTCATCTCCGGTCTTCCACGACAACGACAACGTGAACAACTACATCACCAAAACTTCCATCTTTGGACTACAACGAGAAATGCAAGGCATTGAGCGACTCACCATCGACATTCACCAAAATGAAGCAAGGATAAGGGACTACCTCGACACCAAGTTGGGCGAACAAAGGGATCAAGTACGAGACATGATGGCCAACTACAAGTCTTCTTCCCCTTCGTCATCTTCAAGGCGGCGACGCTCAAGTGGCCAATCTTCGGAACGTCATCGAGCTCAAGCACTACAACACCATCAAGATGAAGATGCTCGCGAGTGTACACCTACAAGTCCCAAAAAGCTCTACATCAAGCTACGGCCAGACATCATGAGCACAAGAGAAGACCGCAAGACAAGCACCACCAAGACGGAGCTACGACTACTATGACCACTTCGGCATCTTTGCCAAGTGTCATCAAGGCATCTTCGCCTTTGGACGTATGGCATCTTCGCCTACCTTCGATGAGTATGCCTACATTGGCCTTCCTCCACGGTGATGGTGACGAGATGATCGAGCATGGGATTTTCCCTTCGGTCATGGAGGAGAGCGATGATGTGCCATCTTCGGCCTTCATCCATGGAAATGACGACAAGATGGTTGAGCATGGGATTTTCCCTTCGACCACGGTGACGTATGATGACTTGAGTGACTTGTGCCACCATATTGAGAGTGAGAGTGACTTCACCACTAGCCCCATATATGACGAGTTGCCCCAATTCCCATGTGAGGAGAGCCACCACCACCACCACTTGAGTGATTTGAGTGACTCCACCATATGTGACATTGAGTGCACCTACCTTGAGGGAGTGAGTGATCCACCACCACATAGAGAGAGTGAGGTAGTTGATAGGGCATGCGAGGCCATTTCAATTTCTAACAACTTAACCCCTACCTCTATTGTGTCTTCTCATTTGGTGCTAGGTCCAATTTATGATGATGCTCCGATCCTCGATGACTTAGTCCTTCCTTTGGACAAGACGATGGCCATGGTGGAATATGATGCACCCTCCACATGGTTCCATCAAGATGAAGATGATGACCACCATTTTGTCTTTGCCACCTCACCTACACCACTTGAGTGGAATGAACAAGGTAACTTAGGTGAAGGTGATTCTCTAGTCCCACTAGTGGACATTCTTGACATTGATTGCTTGCATGATGTTGATCCACCTATTTCCATGCTTCATGCTAGTGCGATTTCCCCATGCGATGACTTGCCCATTTATGATGAGTATGATGATTCTCATGTGGAGTCTAGTAGTTGTGATGCCATGTTACATAGGATTTCTTGTGATAATTCTCTTGGCCACATCACGTTTGATAATCCGCTTGACTTGTCATATGCTATGCATGAGATCAATCATATGTCTTATTTGCAATCTCATCATAGTGACTATGCATATGCCATTAGAATAAACCCAATTTGCACATATGGCATAGATGACAAGCCCATGGTTATTGGCATTTGTTTTTCTTGTGATGATATTGATAGGCTCCCTTTGCATCATTTATCTCATATGCCATGCCATGACCACCTAGCTTTGGATATGCATTGTTTTGGATGTTCTCCATTTTCTCCATATGATGTTTCCACTATTTCTCATGAGGACACCCCCATAGTTTCCTCATACATTTTAGGAGATTTTGATTCATCCTACCCATTGCATGATCCCACTACTTGTGTGCACCATATGCTCCCCATGAATAAACATGCTATTGATGTGCCATATACTTCTATGCTAAATCTGCATCCCCATCGTGTCATACACAATAACTATTCTTTCATGATGCATGACATGTTCTTATAACATGCATCAAATTTCTTTGAGTGATGCTTATCTTGTGCTAACTCACATGTGCACATACACATCATGATGAATGATGTGTACATTTACCAAACGCACAGTTTCTTTGGTTTGTGTTTCTTTTGTGTAGGTACCCGTGAATACGTGTCAACCTCACAATCCCATGAGTTAACAAAACGAGCTCTAGAGAGCAATGATGACTTGGGATCACATGGATTGCCTTTCCCACCGCTCTCTTTGCGCAAAGACTTCGCGCATTTCTACATGGCTCTCACATGGTTATGGGTTATTTACCACTTCTCACTCTATGCCCATCTTGCCATGTTCACTTTGCATGATATGCTCATTCCTATGCCTTTTCCATGCATTTGTGACCCATGCTTTGCATTACACATGATGATTGATTCTCCCACTTGTATGTGTATTTGCAAGCTTGGTGGAGATATTGCTTGTTATTGCCATGTTCTACCTATGACCTATGCCTATGATGATACTATGATCTTGCTTTGTCTTCATGCTTGCGATGCGTCATGTGCATTGCCTATGCCTACTACTTGCACACATGACATGATTGCCATGATTTCCTCTAGTGTGTTGCATCTTCGCTCCACTAGTTTGCACGACTTGATTTTTATGCTTTCTCATGTTGCATCCACTTCTTGGATTACTTGCTCCTATCACATGTTTGGTTGCAATAATGTCATTCCTTCACATATGCCATGTCCCATTGATTGCTACATGCTTGCCTTGATTGCCTCACACATGATGAACAATTTCTCTTTCTATTGTGTTGAGTGCCACTCGTTTTTCACTACACCCTATGCACATTATGCTTGGATTGTCTTGCACTTGCATGTGTTTAGTCATATCATCTTCTTGGGTGTTGTGAATGACTCTTATGCCTACCATAGACAGTTCATTGAGAGTCTTATGCATGATTGCTACGACATTGAGGTAGATGCTTGTTCACTTGTCCCACACATTAGCACCTTTACCTCACCCTTGCATGATTGTTTCCATGATGCTTCTCCATGTGCTCAATTTATATGCTTACATGTCATGCCACAATCCCTTGTCACACCATATGATATACTTGATGATTACACGTGTTTGGTTACTCACCTCTTGAATGCTTGGTTTTGCTCTAATGCTAATCGTATTTGTTTTTCCAAGTGTTTGTTCTACTCGTTCCTTTTGAAGGAATCAGAAGATGGTGCGACATTGGAGAGTGACCATTTCGAGCTTCCACATGACAAGTGCTTGGTGGTTGTCCACTTCTACACGGCAACGTTGTCTCCTTCCCATGGTGATGAAGATCACGATCCGTGGATGGACCTCTCCCAAGGGGGGGAGAGATGATGCGGAGCATCCCTCGACCATCACCATGGACGTCTCACCACCACCGCAAGGACGGAGAGGACCCTTGACAAGAGCTCGCGCACGCACCATCGAGAACGAGGTCAATTCTTTCCTCTTCGAGTTTCGTTCGGAATCACATATGAATCGGGCTCTACCTCAAATGGTTTCATTGTGCCTTCTTAGGTACCAAGGACTTGACCATGAAGAAGCTAGGAGGGAGACTTGTGCACACATCAAGGAAGGAGAAGGAGGGAAGCATCGAGACGTCACTACAAAAAAAATACACTTCCGTGATGATACGTGTTTGTCACAGTAGGTCACGTTTTTTGTCATGCATGTACATCCATGACGATTTTATGACAGAATCAAGATAGTCATACCTGTGCTGTCGTAGAAGTGTTCCATGACATTACCAAAATTATCATCACGGAAGTGTCCACTTCCATGACGATAAATCACGCGTCACAGAAGTGCTTTCGTCAAGGGTGACCGACACGTGGCATCCACCGTAACGGAATGTCGTTAAGCTATCAGGTCGGGTTTTGGATCCGATAACCTGTTCACAGCCCCAACCAATGGGGATTTTCCACGTGTAAAATCATCATTGGCTGGAGGAAACACGTGTCGGCTCACCGTTGGGACAGATGTCATCCGCTCATTGGACCGTAGGCGCCTATGATACGGCGACCCGTGGCACGGCCCAACAGAGGCCCATTCCTGTGAAAAGGCCGGCCCGTTTGACTTGGTCAAAAGGTGGCGGGCCGGCCCACGGAAAGCCTGTTAACGGCATGTTCGCATATAGCCCATTTACAGCCCACTAACCTAGGGCCCGTTACGCCCTATCCGAATTGGGCCTAGTAGCGTCATCTGGGCCGTCCAATATGATTCCAGCCTGTTTTAACTTCCATCCCATGTTTGGCCCATGACTTCTTTCGGCCCATATGAGGCCCTTTGTAACTCTTGGCCCATTAACGGCCCGTGGTGAAACTGGCCCGTAATGAACGGTGTATCACTTTATACCCATTAACGGCCCGTTATTCTATTGGGCCTTTCCAGCCCAAGTTATCTTTTGGCCTTCTCAGGGCCCATTGATTCTTGGGCTCATTTGCAGCATTTGGTTACATACGGCCCGTTACTGTCATTTTCTGCTTGTGGGCCAAATTCAGCCCGTCGTTACAGTCGGCCCGTTTGCGGACCGTTAATACGTTGGGCCGTTTTCATGTAAAAAAAACCCGTTGGGCTGTTTTCATAGAATTACCAAATACGGTCTATTAATGGCCCGTTATGGTCCACGAATAGTATGACCCATGATTGGCGAAATGATGATACGCCCCGTAGAAGGCCCATGGATCTACAGCCCGTATGAGGCCCATGGATCTATGGCACGTAGAAGGCCCATGGATCGTACGGCCCGTAGAAGGCCCATGGACCCTACGGCCCATAGAAGGCCCATGGACCCTAAGGCCCGTATAGAAGGCCAATGGATTCTACAGCCCGTATAGAAGGCCAATGGATCCTACAGCCGGAAGAAGGCCCATGGATCATACGGCCTGCAGGAAGCTCATGGTTACAGCAGTCCGTGTGTTGCCATGATTATTTTGGCCTAGTTACCAAAAATAGGCTATTGTGGCCACTAGAAAAACACAGAAAAAGAACTGCAGTGACTACAAGCAAACAACTAAACAAGACAATAAGGAAATAAATAAGCAAGCAATTAACGCTAGCCTATTACCGCTATTACACATAATACATCCACTGGGCATCAAAGTTGGCCACCACTACAGATATAGGGAAAAAAGCAGCATATTACATACACTGGCCATCTAAATTGCCCAGCAGTGCAAATAAACGCGGTAGCAAAACAAGTCCATCACTAAAACAACTTCAGAAGAGCTCAAGAAACGTTATCCTGGGTATCCACCATGCTGACAATAAGCTTAGCAAGCTTATTAGATTTGTCCGGTTTGGCGCTAAAATCCTCCAATGCTTGCTGTTGGACTAGAAAGTATGCATCTGAATGCTCCAGGGACTTCCGCAGTCCTTCGGCTTCTTGTCACTGCACCGTTGATCGATGTCTTTCAGCTTGAAGTTGAGACTCAAGAAACCAAACTGATTAAGACAGTGAGTTTGAATAGCTTGTGCCAGCGATAGTGGCCAGTAATGTTGGAAATATGCCCTAGAGGCAATAATAAATTGATTATTATTGTATTTCCTTGTTCATGATAATCGTTTATTATCCATGCTAGAATTGTATTGATAGGAAACTCAGATACATGTGTGGATACATAGACAACACCATGTCCCTAGTAAGCCTCTAGTTGACTAGCTCGTTAATCAATAGATGGTTACGGTTTCCTGACCATGGACATTGGATGTCATTGATAACGGGATCACATCATTAGGAGAATGATGTGATGGACAAGACCCAATCCTAAGCCTAGCACAAGATCATGTAGTTCGTATGCTAAAGCTTTTCTAATGTCAAGTATCATTTCCTTAGACCATGAGATTGTGCAACTCCCGGATACCGTAGGAGTGCTTTGGGTGTGCCAAACGTCACAACGTAACTGGGTGGCTATAAAGGTACACTACGGGTATCTCTGAAAGTGTCTGTTGGGTTGGCACGAATCGAGATTGGGATTTTGTCACTCCGTGTAAACGGAGAGGTATCTCTGGGCCCACTCGGTAGGACATCATCATAATGTGCACAATGTGACCAAGGGGTTGATCACGGGATGATGTGTTATGGAACGAGTAAAGAGACTTGCCGGTAACGAGATTGAACAAGGTATCGGTATACCGACGATCGAATCTCGGGCAAGTACCATACCGCTAGACAAAGGGAATTGTATACGGGATCGATTGAGTCCTTGACATCGTGGTTCATCCGATGAGATCATCGTGGAACATGTGGGAGCCAACATGGGTATCCAGATCCCGCTGTTGGTTATTGACCGGAGAACGTCTCGGTCATGTCTGCATGTCTCCCGAACCCGTAGGGTCTACACACTTAAGGTTCGATGACGCTAGGGTTATAAAGGAAGTTTGTATGTGGTTACCGAATGTTGTTCGGAGTCCCGGATGAGATCCCGGACGTCACGAGGAGTTCCGGAATGGTCCGGAGGTAAAGATTTATATATAGGAAGTCCTGTTTCGGCCATCGGGACAAGTTTCGGGGTCATCGGTATTGTACCGGGACAACCGGAAGGGTCCCGGGGGCCCACCGGGTGGGGCCACCTGCCCCGGGGGGCCACATGGGCTGTAGGGGGTGCGCCTTGGCCTACATGGGCCAAGGGCACCAGCCCCTAGAGGCCCATGCGCCAAGATAAAGGAAAAAGGGGAGAGTCCTAAAGGGGGAAGGCACCTCCGAGGTGCCTTGGGGAGGATGGACTCCTCCTCACCCTTAGCCGCACCCTTCCTTGGAGGAAGGGGCAAGGCTGCGCCCTCCCCCTCTCCCTTGGCCCTATATATAGTGGGGAAAAGGAGGAGCAATCATACCTAAGGCCTTTGGTTGCCTCCCTCTCCCTCCCGTGACACATCTCCTCTCCCGTAGGTGCTCGGCGAAGCCCTGCAGGATTGCCACGCTCCTCCATCACCACCACGCCGTTGTGCTGCTGCTGGATGGAGTCTTCCTCAACCTCTCCCTCTCTCCTTGCTGGATCAAGGCGTGGGAGACATCGTCGAGCTGTACGTGTGTTGAACGCGGAGGTGCCGTCCGTTCGGCACTAGGATCATCGGTGATCTGAATCACGACGAGTACGACTCCATCAACCCCGTTCACTTGAACGCTTCCGCTTAGCGATCTACAAGGGTATGTAGATGCACTCCCCTTTCTACTCGTTGCTGGTCTCTCCATAGATAGATCTTGGTGTTACGTAGGAAAATTTTTGAATTTCTGCTACGTTCCCCAACAGTGGCATCATGAGCTAGGTCTATTGTGTAGATTCTTTGCACGAGTAGAACACAAAGTAGTTGTGGGCGTCGATATTGTTCAATATGCTTGCCGTTACTAGTCTTATCTTGATTCGGCGGCATCGTGGGATGAAGCGGCCCGGACCAACCTTACACGTACGCTTACGTGAGACCGGTTCCACCGACTAACATGCACTAGTTGCATAAGGTGGCTGGCGGGTGTCTGTCTCTCCCACTTTAGTCGGATCGGATTCGATGAAAAGGGTCCTTATGAAGGGTAAATAGCAATTGGCATATCACGTTGTGGTTCATGCGTAGGTAAGAAACGTTCTTGCTAGAAACCCATAGCAGCCACGTAAAACATGCAAACAACAATTAGAGGACGTCTAACTTGTTTTTGCAGGGTATGCTATGTGATGTGATATGGCCAAAAAGGATGTGATGAATGATATATGTGATGTATGAGATTGATCATGTTCTTGTAATAGGAATCACGACTTGCATGTCGATGAGTATGACAACCGGCAGGAGCCATAGGAGTTGTCTTTATTTATTTGTGACCTGCGTGTCAACTTAAACGTCATGTAATTACTTTACTTTATTGCTAACCGTTAGCCATAGTAGTAGAAGTAATAGTTGGCGAGGCAACTTCATGAAGACACGATGATGGAGATCATGATGATGGAGATCATGGTGTCATGCCGGTGACGATGATGATCATGGAGCCCCGAAGATGAAGATCAAAAGGAGCAAAATGATATTGGCCATATCATGTCACTATTTGATTGCATGTGATGTTTATCATGTTTATACATCTTATTTGCTTAGAACGACGGTAGTAAATAAGATGATCCCTTACAACAATTTCAAGAAGTGTTCTCCCCTAACTATGCACCGTTGCGACAGTTTGCTGTTTCAAAACATCACGTGATGATCGGGTGTTTTATTCAGACGTTCAAATACAACGGGTGTTGACGAGCCTAGCATGTACAGACATGGCCTCGGAACACATGCAAAACACTTAGGGTTAACTTGACGAGCCTAGCATGTACAGACATGGCCTCGGAACACAGAAGACCGAAAGGTCGAGCATGAGTCGTATAGAAGATATGATCAACATGAAGATGTTCACCGATGTTGACTAGTCCGTCTCACGTGATGATCGGACACGGCCTAGTTTGACTCGGATCATGTAATCACTTAGATGACTAGAGGGATGTCTATCTGAGTGGGAGTTCATAAGATGAACTTAATTATCCTGAACATAGTCAAAAGGTTTTTGCAAATTATGTCGTAGCTCACGCTATAGTTCTACTGTTTAGATATGTTCCTAGAGAAAAAAAATTAGTTGAAAGTTGATAGTAGCAATTATGCGGACTAGGTCCGTAAACTGAGGATTGTCCTCATTGCTTCATAGAAGGCTTATGTCCTTAATGCACCGCTCAGTGTGCTGAACCCCAAAACATCGTTTGTGGATGTTGTGAACATCGGACATACACGTCTTGATAACTACGTGATAGTTCAGTTAAATGGTTTAGAGTTGAGGCACTAAAGATGTTTTCGAAACGTCGCGGAACATATGAGATGTTTCAAGGGCTGAAATTGGGATTTCAGGCTCGTGCCCATGTCAAGAGGTATAAGACCTCCGATGACTTTCTTAACCTGCAAACTAAGGGAGAAAAGCTCAATCGTTGAGCTTGTGCTCAGATTGTTTGAGTACAACAATCATTTGAATCGAGTGGGAGTTGATCTTCCAGATAAGACAGTGATGGTTCTCCAAAGTCATTGCCACCAAGCTGCTAGAGCTTCGCGATGAACTATAACATATCAGGGATAGATATGATGATCCTTGAAATATTCGTGATGTTTGACACCGCGAAAGTAGAAATCAAGAAGGAGCATCAATTGTTGATGGTTGTGAAACCACTAGTTTCAAGAAGGGCAAGGGCAAGAAGGGATACTTCATGAAACGGCAATTCAGCTGCTGCTCTAGTGAAGAAACCCAAGGTTGAACCCAAACCCGAGACTAAGTGCTTCTGTAATAAGGGGAACAACCACTGGAGCAGAATTACCCTAGATACTTGGTAGATAAGAAGGCTGGCAAGGTCGATAGAAGTATATTGGATATGCATTGTGTTAATGTGTACTTTGCTAGTACTCCTAGTAGCACCAGGGTATTAGATACCGGTTCGGTTGCTAAGTGTTAGTAACTCGAAACAAAAGGCTACGAATAAACGGAGACTAGCTAAAGGTGAGCTGATGATATGTGTTGGAAGTTTTTCCAAGCTTGATATGATCAAGCATCGCACGCTCCCTCTACCAAAGAGATTGGTGTTAAACCTAAATAATTGTTATTTGGTGTTTGCGTTGAGCATAGACATGATTGGATTACGTCTGTCGCAATACGGTTATTCATTTAAGGAGAATAATGGTTACTCTGTTTATTTGAATAATACCTTCAATGGTCTTACACCTAAAATGAATGGTTTATTAAATCTCGATCGTAGTGATACACATGTTCATGCCAAAAGATAGTAATGATAGTACCACCTACTTGTGGCACTGCCACGTAAGTCATATTGGTTTAAAATGCATGAAGAAGCTCCATGTTGATGGATCTTTGGACTCACTCGTTTTTGAAAAGTTTGAGACATGCGAACCATGTCTATTGGTGTATATGCATGAAGAAACTCCATGTAAATGGACCGTTTTGACTCACTTGATTTTGAATCACTTGGGACATGCAAATCATACCACATGGGCAAGATGACTGAAAGCCTCGGTTTCAGTAAAATGGAACCAGAAAGCAACTTGTTGGAAGCAACACATTTTGATGTGTGCAGTCCAATGAGTGCTGAGGCATGCAGTGAATATCGTTATGTTCTTACTTCACAGATGATTCGAGTAGATGTTGAGTATATTTACTTGATGAATCACGAGTCTGAATTATTGAAAGGTTCAAGTAATTTCAGTGTGAAGTTGAAAGATCGTCGTGACAAGAGGATAAAAGATCAATGATATGATCATAGAGATGAATATCTGAATCACGAGTTTGGCACACAATTAAGACATTGTGGAAATTGTTTCGCAATTAATACCGCCTGGAACACCATAATGTGATGGTGTGTCCAAATGTCATAGTTGCACCCTATTGGATATGGTGCATACCATGATGTCTCTTATCGAGTTACCACTATCGTTCATGGGTTAGGCATTAGAGACAACCACATTCACTTTAAATAGGGCACCACATAATTCCGATGAGATGACACCGTATGAATTATGGTTTAGAGAAACCTAAGTTGTCGTTTCTTAAAAGTTTGGGGCTGCGACGCTTATATGAAAAAGTTTCAGGTTGATAAGCTCGAACCCAAAGCGGATAAAATGCATCTTCATAGGAAACCCAAAACAGTTGGGTATACCTCCTAATTCAGATCCGAAAGCAATATGGATTGTTTCTAGAATCGGGTCCTTTCTCGAGGAAAAGTTTCTCTCGAAAGAATTGAGTGGGAGGATGGTGGAGACTTGATGAGGTTATTGAACCGTCTATTCAACTAGTGTGTGACAGGGCATAGGGAGTTGTTCCTGTGGCACCTACACCAATTGAAGTGGAAGCTTATGATAGTGATCATGAAGTTTCGGATCAAGTCACTACCGAACCTCGTAGGGTGACAAGGATACGTACTACTTCAGAGTGGTACAGTAATCCTGTCTTGAAGGTCATGTTGCTAGACAACAATGAACCTACGAGCTATGGAGAAGCGATGGTGGGCCCAAATTCCGACAAATGGTTAGAAGCCATAAAATCCGAGATAGGATCCATGTATGAAAACAAAGTGTAGACTTTGGCAGAACAACTCGATGGTCGTAAGGCTGTTGAGTGCAGATGGATTTTGAAAGGAAGACAGACAATGATGGTAAGTGTCACCATTGAGAAAGCTCGACTTGTCGTTAAGATGTTTTTCGACAAGTTCAAGGAGTGGACTACGATGAGACTTTCTCACTCGTAGCGATGCTAAGAGTCTGTTGGAATTATATTAGCAATTACTGCATTATTTATGAAATCTTGCAGATAGGATGTCAAAACATTGTTTCCTCGACGATTCTTGAGGAAAGGTTGTATGTGATACAACCGGAAGGTTTTGTCTATCCTGAAATATGCTAATAAGTATGCAAAGCTCCAGCAATCCTTCTGAGGACTGGAGTGAGCATCTCGGAGTTGGAATGTATGCTTTGATGATGATCAAAGATTTTGGGTGTATACAAAGTTTATGAGAAACTTGTATTTCCAAAGAAGTGAGTGGGAGCACTATAGAATTTCTGATGAGTATATGTTGTTGACATATTAATGATCAGAAATGACATAGAATTTCTAGAAAGCATATAGGGTTATTTGGAAAGTGTTTTCAATGGAAAAGCCTGGATTAAGCTACTTGAACATTGAGCATCAAGATCTATAAGGATAGATCAAAATGCTTAATAATACTTTCAAATGAGCACATGCCTTGACGTGATCTTGAAGGTGTTCAAGATGGATCAGTCAAAGAAGAAGTTCTTGCCTGAGTTGTAAGGTATGAAGTTAAGACTTAAAGCTCGACCATGGCAGAATAGATAGAGAGGACGAAGGTCATCCCCTATGCTTAAGACATAGGCTCTATAGTATGCTATGCTGTGTACCGCACCTGAAGTGTGCTTTACCATGAGTCAGTCAAGGGGTACAAGAGTGATCCAAGAATGGATCACAGGACAGCGGTCAAAGTTGTCCTTAGTAACTAGTGGACTAAGGAATTTTCTCAATTATGGAGGTGGTAAAAGAGTTCGTCGTAAAGGGTTACGTCGATGCAAGCTTAACACCTATCCGGATAGCTCTGAGTAGAGATACCGGATACGTATAATGGAGCAACAATTTAGAATAGCTCCAAGTAGAACAGTTATTTGGAATAGCTCCAAATAGAACGTGGTAGCTGCATCTAGGAGATGACATAGAGATTTGTAAAGCACACACGGATCTGAAAGGTTCAGACCCGTTGACTATAACCTCTCTCACAAGCATAACATGATCAAACCCAGAACTCATCGAGTGTTAATCACATGGTAAATGTGAACTAGATTATTGACTCTAGTAAACTCTTTGGGTGTTAGTCACATGGGGATGTGACCTTGAGTGTTAATCACATATCGATGTGAACTAGATTATTGACTCTAGTGCAAGTGGGAGACTGTTGGAAATATGCCCTAGAGGCAATAATAAATTGATTATTATTGTATTTGCTTGTTCATGATAATCGTTTATTATCCATGCTAGAATTGTATTGATAGGAAACTCAGATACATGTGTGGATACATAGACAACACCATGTCCCTAGTAAGCCTCTAGTTGACTAGCTCGTTAATCAATAGATGGTTACGGTTTCCTGACCATGGACATTGGATGTCATTGATAACGGGATCACATCATTAGGAGAATGATGTGATGGACAAGACCCAATCCTAAGCCTAGCACAAGATCATGTAGTTCGTATGCTAAAGCTTTTCTAATGTCAAGTATCATTTTCCTTAGACCATGAGATTGTGCAACTCCCGGATACCGTAGGAGTGCTTTGGGTGTGCCAAACGTCACAACGTAACTGGGTGGCTATAAAGGTACACTACGGGTATCTCTGAAAGTTTCTGTTGGGTTGGCACGAATCGAGATTGGGATTTTGTCACTCCGTGTAAACGGAGAGGTATCTCTGGGCCCACTCGGTAGGACATCATCATAATGTGCACAATGTGACCAAGGGGTTGATCACGGGATGATGTGTTATGGAACGAGTAAAGAGACTTGCCGGTAACGAGATTGAACAAGGTATCGGTATACCGACGATCGAATCTCGGGCAAGTACCATACCGCTAGACAAAGGGAATTGTATACGGGATCGATTGAGTCCTTGACATCGTGGTTCATCCGATGAGATCATCGTGGAACATGTGGGAGCCAACATGGGTATCCAGATCCCGCTATTGGTTATTGACCGGAGAACGTCTCGGTCATGTCTGCATGTCTCCCGAACCCGTAGGGTCTACACACTTAAGGTTCGATGACGCTAGGGTTATAAAGGAAGTTTGTATGTGGTTACCGAATGTTGTTCGGAGTCCCGGATGAGATCCCGGACGTCACGAGGAGTTCCGGAATGGTCCGGAGGTAAAGATTTATATATAGGAAGTCATGTTTCGGCCATCGGGACAAGTTTCGGGGTCATCGGTATTATATCGGGACCACCGGAAGGGTCCCGGGGGCCCACCGGGTGGGGCCACCTGCCCCGGGGGGCCACATGGGCTGTAGGGGGTGCGCCTTGGCCTACATGGGCCAAGGGCACCAGCCCCTAGAGGCCCATGCGCCAAGATAAAGGAAAAAGGGGAGAGTCCTAAAGGGGGAAGGCACCTCCGAGGTGCCTTGGGGAGGATGGACTCCTCCCCACCCTTAGCCGCACCCTTCCTTGGAGGAAGGGGCAAGGCTGCGCCCTCCCCCTCTCCCTTGGCCCTATATATAGTGGGGAAAAGGAGGAGCAATCATACCTAAGGCCTTTGGTTGCCTCCCTCTCCCTCCCGTGACACATCTCCTCTCCCGTAGGTGCTCGGCGAAGCCCTGCAGGATTGCCACGCTCCTCCATCACCACCACGCCGTTGTGCTGCTGCTGGATGGAGTCTTCCTCAACCTCTCCCTCTCTCCTTGCTGGATCAAGGCGTGGGAGACATCGTCGAGCTGTACGTGTGTTGAACGCGGAGGTGCCGTCCGTTCGGCACTAGGATCATCGGTGATCTGAATCACGACGAGTACGACTCCATCAACCCCGTTCACTTGAACGCTTCCGCTTAGCGATCTACAAGGGTATGTAGATGCACTCCCCTTTCTACTCGTTGCTGGTCTCTCCATAGATAGATCTTGGTGTTACGTAGGAAAATTTTTGAATTTCTGCTACGTTCCCCAACAAGTAACTCGAATACGAAACCAAGACAGGACTTTGGGGTTGTCTCACTGCCTTCAAGATAGTTTTCCTTAGCTGTTTTATCAGCTTTGTTGGAGACCAACAAGGATGTCTCACTATCCTGAACCTTATATGCGTTACTTCCTTTACCATTGCTTAATAAGGCACTCTTCCCCGATATTCCGTCAGCATTCTAAAAGAAGAAACAAGCAGCCACATAATAGGTTTAGCATGTACTAGTATATGAAACTCATTTCGGTGAACCAGTTCATTAGTAAGGTGGACAGGATTAAACTACCAAGTCTTCTATTGCCAAGTACTAGTACATAATAAAAGCATCAAACAAACATATATCTATGTCCTATGGTCACTGCATTGTCTTGCCAAATCAAAATAGAGACACGGTTCAAATCATATCAGTTCAAGACAAAGCAGTAGTGAAAGAATACAAAGTGTGGGAAACTACACGACACAACAAGATTTCAGATGGGTACCACGGGTCTACATGTACAACAACACTATTGGCTCTGTTGCGATGCTAGTAATGTGCATGATATGAAAGTCAACTATATACACAATTGAAATTGAAATCAAAAGAGCTATTGATAAGAGCAAACCTGTTAAAGAAACATGCGTGAACATACCTGCTGTGCCATTGGAGTTTCGATTGGATCCTTCAATTTAAAAATAAGTCTGTATGAGTAAATACAGTGATACAAGAGCAAAGCAATCATAGTTAAAAAAGGCGCGCCTAAGCGAGCGCTTAAGCGCGCCTAGGCTCTAGGCGTTGGCAAAATGCATTGTGCATAACAACGCTTAATCTATGCATAACTGTGCATAAGCATGCGCTTTGGTCAGTAAAGCACAAGGCGGTGGCAAAACGCACAATTAACACCTAGCGCTTTTTTGAACTATGATAGCAATGGAATCTTAAATTAGAACAGTTGTTCTTCAGGTTTAGGCACTTGTTCTACATGAACAGAGTACAGTAAGACGCAAGAATATAATACTTAAAAATAGAAAATGAGCTCATAGACCTTACCACATTCTTGGTTCGGGACCAGTACAAAACAAGGCATTCCCAGTCATCGTCTAGTAAATGTGTCTCAGGAGAACGTAAGGGAATTTGATGAGTTTCTTTGCCGGTGAAGTACGTTTTCTTCAAGTAATTCCGATACTGCCACCAAACATTCTTGAAGATAGCAGAGGTATTAGCACAAGTTACCTCATCCTGAGTTTCCAAATCGGTCCTTCTCTACAGAGAAAAATGGGAAAATTTGATGTATTATAACCATCATGGAGGTAGGATGTATGGGACGAAGCAAAGTAATTGCCATGAATAACATTACTTACACATAACTCCTGGACAAACACCTGCAACTGGCATTTTCCTTCATCTTCAGTATAATATTTCCAAGATGGGAAGATACGCACATACGATTTAACAACAACAAATGCGATAGATGCTAAACTACGACTAGCTGGTTGTGCTTCCTCCACAGGAATAGGCGTACTAACTAGTGGAGTTGGGGTTTGCCGTGATAGTACTGGCCCTTTGGGAACTGGAGCTGCCTTACTAACTGCTCTTGTTTGGGAGCTCTGTGGTGGAGATGGTGCTGTCTCAACAGGAACTGGGTTACTATCGACTGGGGTTGGGGTTAGATTGGGTGAAGCTGGTTCTCTATCCATCTCAGTAGGGGTACAATTTTCGAGAGTTTGGGTTATGTGTGGTAGGGCTGGTTCTTGTGCATGTACAACCGGGGTGCTATCTCCACCAAGAGGTAGCACTATTTTATTTGAAGACCGTGTTTTTAGTCTGCTAGATACTGGCATCACCCGCTCCAATTCAAATGGCTGATAAACAGGAAACATAGTTGAATGTACAGACACTGTACGAGTGACAGATGCAATAGATAGTGTGGAAAAAAGAGGGCATGAAATAGTTGACATGTATATTGTTTAAATAAAACGGATAGCATGACATAATTTCACATATATGATGTCTATCTAAACTGGATAGCATAGCATAACATAATTCACAGATATGATGAATAACTAAACAGGATCGCATGACATAATTCACCTACATGTTATCTAAGTAATCAGGATCGCATCATTTAATTCACATATGTGATTTATATGCTAAACAGAGGGCATTTGATATGATGTCTGAACTAAGAACATGGTGTTGAATATTGTGTATATGATGTATGAACTATGCAATGCAAGACACCGTATGCATGATATGATTAGTATAACCGTGCCAAGTTAGAGCATACACCTCAGTGGGGGAATAGGAATGGTCATCTGTCTCTGAATCCATCTCTGAGGAGCTATCGGGACCCAACAAGAGATCTGCTTCGACAGGTAGTACTGTCCGCTCTGAAGGCCTTGTTTTCACTCCAGATTTTTCCATCTCCCACCCAAATGGCTGATTCACAGGAAGAGTAGTTTAATGTACAAACATTGTTGACAAATGGAAATGTAATGAAGAAAAGGATGGGCAAGATATCATTCAAATATATGATGCCTGGTTAAACAGGATGGCATTGCACATTTCACATATATTATGGCTGACTAAAAGACATGATACTGCGTAATTCCCATATATGATACAGAAACTAAACAGGTGGCATTATAGAACATGTCTAAACTAAGCAGATGACATATATGATGTCAAAAGTAGGCACTGCAAGGCAACACATGCATGATATTGTTGGGGAATGTAGTAATTTCAAAAAAATTCCTACGCACACGCAAGATCATGGTGATGGCATAGCAACGAGAGGGGAGAGTATTGTCCACGTACCCTCGTAGACCGTAAGCGGAAGCGTTATGACAACGCGGTTGATGTAGTCGTACGTCTTGACGATCCGACCGATCCAAGTACCGAACGTACGGCACCTCCGAGTTCAGCACACGTTCAGCTCGATGACGATCCCCGGACTCCGATCCAGCAAAGTGTCGGGGATGAGTTCCATCAGCACGACGGCGTGATGATGATGATGATGCTCTACCGGCGCAGGGCTTCGCCTAAACACCGCGACGATATGACAGAGGTGGAATATGGTGGAGGGGGGCACCGCACACGGCTAAGGAACGATCCGTAGATCAACTTGTGTCTATGGGGTGCCCCCTGCCCCCGTATATAAAGGAGTGGAGGAGGGGAGGGCCGGCCCTCTCTATGGCGCACCCTAGGGGAGTCCTACTCCCATTGGGAGTAGGATTCCCCCTTTCCTAGTAGAACTAGGAACCCTTCCATGTAGTAGGAGTAGGAGAGAAGGAAAGGGAAGAGAGAAGGAGAAGGAAGGAAGGGGGCGCCCCCCTCCCTAGTCCAATTCGGACTAGTCCAAGGGGAGGGGTGCGGCCACCCTTTTGGCCCTTTCTCTCCTTTCCCGTATGGCCCATGAAGGCCAATACGAATTCCCGTAACTCTCCGGTACTCCGAAAAATACCCGAATCACTCAGAACCTTTCCGAACTCTGCATATAGTCGTCCAATATATCGATCTTTACATCTCGACCATTTCGAGACTCCTCGTCATGTCCCCGATCTCATCCGGGACTCCGAACTCCTTCGGTACATCAAAACTCATAAACTCATAATATAATTGTCATCGTAACGTTAATAGTGCGGACCCTACGGGTTCGAGAACTATGTAGACATGACCTAGAACTATTCTCGGTCAATAACCAATAGCGGAACCTGGATGCCCATATTGGCTCCTACATATTCTACGAAGATCTTTATCGGTCAAACCGCATAACAACATATGTTGTTCCCTTTGTCATCGGTATGTTACTTGCCCGAGATTCGATCGTCGGTATCCAATACCTAGTTCAATCTCCTTACCGGTCTCTTTACTCGTTACGTAATGCATCATTCCATAACTAACTCATTAGCTACATTGCTTGCAAGGCTTGTAGTGATGTGCATTACCGAGAGGGCCCAGAGATACCTCTTCGACAATCGGAGTGACAAAACCTAATCTCGAAATACGCCAACCCAACATGTACCTTTGGAGACACCTATAGTACTCCTTTATAATCACCCAGTTAAGTTGTGACGTTTGGTAGCACCCAAAGTGTTCCTCCGGTAAACGGGAGTTGCATAATCTCATAGTTACAGGAACATGTATAAGTCATGAAGAAAGCAATAGCAACATACTAAACGATCAAGTGCTAGGCTAACGGAATGGGTCATGTCAATCACATCATTCTCCTAATGATGTGATCCCATTAATCAAATGACAACACATTTCTATGGTTAGGAAACATAACCATCTTTGATTAATGAGCTAGTCAATTAGAGGCATACTAGTGACTATATGTTTGTCTATGTATTCACACATGTATCATGTTTCCGGTTAATACAATTCTAGCATGAATAATAAACATTTATCATGATATAAGGAAATAAATAATAACTTTATTATTGGCTCTAGGGCATATTTCCTTCAATCTCCCACTTGCACTAGAGTCGATAATCTAGTTCACATCGCCATGTGATTTAACACCAATATTCACATCTGTATGTGATTAATACCCATAGTTCACATCGTCATGTGATCGACACCCAAAGGGTTTACTAGAGTCAATAATCTAGTTCACATCGCTATGTGATTAACACCCAAAGAGTACTAAGGTATGATCATGTTTTGCTCGTGAGAGAAGTTTAGTCAACGGGTCTGTCACATTCAGAGCCGTATGTATTTTGCAAATATTCTATGTCTACAATGCTCTGCACGGAGCTACTCTAGCTGATTGCTCCCACTTTGAATATGTATCCAGATCGAGACTTAGATTCATCTGGATCAGTGCCAAAACTGGTATTGACGTAACCCTTTATGATGAACCTTTTTGTCACCTCCATAATTGAGAAATATATCCTTATTCCACTATGGATAATTTTGACCAATGTCCAGTGATCTACTCCTAGATCACTATTGTACTCCCTTGCCAAACCAGGGAAGAGTATACAATAGGTCTGGTCTATAGCATGGCATACTTTTATAGAACCTATGACTGATGCATAGGGAATGACTTTCATTCTCTTTCTATTTTCTGCCGTGGTCGGGATTTGAGTCTTACTCAATTTCATACCTTTGCAACACAGACAAGAACTCTTTCTTTGACTGTTCCATTTTGAACTACTTCAATATCTTGTCAAGGTATGTACTCATTGAAAATCTTATCAAGCGTCTTGATCTATCTCAATAGATCTTGATGCTCAATATGTAAGTAGCTTTACTGAGGTCTTTTTTTAAAGAACTCCTTTCAAACACTCCTTTATGCTTTGCAGAATAATTCTACATTATTTCCGATCAACAATATGTCATTCACATATACTTATCAGAAATGTTGTAGTGCTCCCACTCACTTTCTTGTAAATACAGGCTTCACCATAAGTCTGTACAAAACTATATGCTTTGATCAACTTATCAAAGCGTATATTCCAACTCTGAGATGCTTGCACCAGTCCATAGATGGATCGCTGGAGTTTGCACATTTTGTTAGCACCTTTAGGATTGACAAAACCTTCTGGTTGCATCATATACAACTCTTCTTTAAGAAAACCATTAAGGAATTCAGTTTTGACATCCATTTGCCAGATTTCATGAAATGTGGCAATTGCTAACATGATTCGGACAGACTTAATCATCCTACAGTTGAGAAAATCTCATTGTAGTCAACACCTTGAACTTGTCGAAAACCTTTTTTCGATAAGTAGAGCTTTGTAGATAGTAACACTACTATCAGCATCTGTCTTCCTCTTGAAGATCCATTTATACAATATGGCTTGCCGATCATCGGGAAACTCCACCAAAGTCCACACTTTGTTCTCATACATGGATCCCATCTCAGATTTCATGGCCTCAAGCCATTTCGCGGAATCTGGGCTCATCATCGCTTCTTCATATTTCGTAGGTTCATCATGGTCTAGTAACATGACTTCCAGAACAGGATTACCGTACCACTCTGGTGCGGATTGTACTCCGGAAGACCTACGAGGTTCTGTAGTAACTTGATCTGAAGTTTCATGATCATCATCATTAGCTTCCTCACTAATTGGTGTAGGAATCACTGGAACTGATTTCAGTGATGAACTATTTTCCAATTCGGGAGAAGGTGCAGTTACCTCATCAAGTTCTACTTTCCTCCCACTCACTTCTTTCGAGAGAAACTCCTTCTCTAGAAAGGATCCATTTTTAGCAACGAATGTCTTGCCTTCGGATCTGTGATAGAAGGTGTACCCAACAGTTTCCTTTGGGTATTGTATGAAGATGCACTTCTACGTTTTGGGTTTGAGCTTATCAGGTTGAAAACTTTTTTCATATAACCATCGCAACTCCAAACTTTAAGAAACGACAGCTTAGGTTTACTGCTAAACCATAGTTCATACGGTGTCGTCTCAACGGATTTAGATGGTGCCCTATTAAACGTGAATGCAGCTGTCTCTAATGCATAACCCCAAAACGATAGTGGTAAACCGATCATAGATCGCACCATATCTAGTAAAGTACGATTATGACGTTCGGACACACCATAACATTGTGGTGTTCCAGGTGGCATGAGCTGTGAAACTATTCCACATTGTTTTAATTGAAGATCAAAGTCGTAACTCAAATATTCGTCTCCACGATCAGATTGTAGAAACTTTATTTTCTTGTTACGATGATTCTCCACTTCTCTCTGAAATTCTTTGAACCTTTCAACTATTTCAGACCTATGTTTCATCAAGTAGATATACCCATATCTGCTCAAATCATCTTGTGAAGGTCAGAAAATAACGATACTAGCCACGAGCATCAACACTCATTGGATCGCATACATTATTTCCAATAAGTTAGTAGCTTGTTCCATTGTTCCGGAGAACGGAGTTTTAGTCATCTTGCCCAAAAGGCACGGTTCGCAAGCATCAAATGATTCGTAACCAAGTGATTCCGATAATCCATCTTTGTGGAGTTTCTTCATGCGCTTTACACCGATATGACACAAACGGTAGTGCCACAAATAAGTTGCACTATCATTATTAACTTTTCATCTTTTGGCATCAATATTATGAATTGTATCACTATGATCGAGATCCAACAAACTATGTTCATTGGGTGTATGACCATCGAAGGTCTTATTCATGTAAACAGAATAACAATTTATTCTCTAACTTTAAATGAATAACTATATCGCAATAAACATGATCAAATCATATTCATGCTCAATGCAAAACGCCAAATAACATTTATTTAGGTTTAACACTAATCCCAAAAGTATAGGGAGTGTGCGATGATGATCATATCAATCTTGGAACTACTTCCAACACTCATCATCACTTCACCCTCAACTAGTCTCTGTTTATTCTGTAACTCCTGTTTCGAGTTACTAATATTAGCAACCGAACAAGTATCAAATACTCAGGGGCTACTATAAACACTAGTAAGGCATACATCAATAACCTGTATATCAAATATACCCTTGTTCACTTTGCCATCCTTCTTATCCACCAAATATTCAGGGCATTTCCGCTTCCAGTGACCATTTCCTTTGCAGTGTAAGCACTCAGTTTCAGGCTTTGGTCCAGCTTTGGTCTTCTTCACGGGAGTGACAACTTGTTTGCCATTCTACTTGAAGTTTAGCTTTCTTTCCCTTTGCCCTCTTCTTGAAACTAGTGGTCTTTTCAATCATCAACAATTGATGCTCTTTCTTGCTTTCTACCTTCGTCGATTTCAACATCACGAAGAGCTCGGGAATCGTTTCCATCATCCCTTGCATACTATAGTTCATCACGAAGTTCTAGTAACTTAGTGATGTTGACTAGAGAATTCTGTCAATCACTATCTTATCTGGAAGATTAACTCCCACTTGATTCAAGCGATTGAAGTACCCAGACAATCTGAGCACATGCTCACTAGTTGAGCGATTCTCCTCCATCTTTTAGCTATAGAACTTGTTAGAGACTTCATATCTCTCAACTCGGGTATTTGCTGGAAATATTAACTTCAACTCCTGGAACATCTCATATGGTCCATGACGTTCAAAATGTCTTTGAAGTCCCGATTCTAAGCCGTTAAGCATGGTGCACTAAACTATCAAGTAGTCATCATATTGAGCTAGCCAAACGTTCATAACGTCTGCATCTGCTCCTGCAATAGGTTTGTCACCTAGCGGTGCATCAAGGACATAATTCTTCTGTGCAGCAATGAGGATAAACCTCAGATCACGGATCCAATCCGCATCATTGCTACTAACATCTTTCAACACAGTTTTCTCTAGGAACATATCAAAATAAACATATGAAAGCAACAACGCGAGCTATTGATCTACAACATAATTTGCAAAATACTATCAGGACTAAGTTCATGATAAATTTAAGTTCAATTAATCATATTACTTAAGAACTCCCACTTAGACAGACATCTCTCTAGTCATCTAAGTGATTACGTGATCCAGATCAACTAAACCATGTCCGATCATCACGTGATATGGAGTAGTTTCAATGGTGAACATCACTATGTTGATCATATCTACTATATGATTCACGTTCGACCTTTCGGTCTCCGTGTTCCAGGCCATATCTGTATATGCTAGGCTCGTCAAGTTTAACCTAAGTATTCCGCGTGTGCAACTGTTTTGCACCCGTTGTATTTGAACGTAGAGCCTATCACACCCGATCATCACGTGGTGTCTCAGCACGAAGAACTTTCGCAATGGTGCATACTCAGGGAGAACACTTCTTGATAATTAGTGAGAGATCATCTTAAAATGCTACCGTCAATCAAAGCAAGATAAGATGCATAAAGGATAAACATCACATGCAATCAATATAAGTGATATGATATGGCCATCATCATCTTGTGCTTGTGATCTCCATCTTCAAGGCACCATCGTGATCACCATCGTCACTGGCGTGACACCTTGATCTCCATCGTAGCATCGTTGTCGTTATGCCATCTATATCTTCTACGACTATTGCTACCGCTTAGTGATAAAGTAAAGCAATTACAGGGCGTTTGCATTTCATACAATAAAGCGACAACCATATGGCTCCTGCCAGTTGCCGATAACTTCGGTTACAAAACATGATCATCTCATACAATAAAATATATCATCACGTCTTGACCATATCACATCACACCATCCCTGCAAAAACAAGTTAGACGTCCTCTACTTTGTTGTTGCAAATTTTACGTGGCTGCTACGGGCTTAGCAAGAACCGTTCTTACCTACGCATCAAAACCACAACGATAGTTCGTCAAGTTAGTGATGTTTTAACCTTCGCAAGGACCGGGCGTAGCCACACTCGATTCAGCTAAAGTGAGAGAGACAGACACCCGCCAGCCACCTTTAAGCACGAGTGCTCGTAACGGTGAAACCAGTCTCGTGTAAGCGTACGCGTAATGTCGGTCCGGGCCGCTTCATCTCACAATACCGCCGAACCAAAGTATGACATGCTCGTAAGCAGTATGACTTGTATCGCCCACAACTCACTTGTGTTCTACTCGTGCATATGACATCTACGCATAAAACCTGGCTCGGATGCCACAGTTGGGGAACGTAGTAATTTCAAAAAATTTCCTACGCACACGCAAGATCATGGTGATGGCATAGCAACGAGAGGGGAGAGTATTGTCCACGTACCCTCATAGACCGTAAGCGGAAGCGTTATGACAACGCGGTTGATGTAGTCGTACTTCTTCACGATCCGACCGATCCAAGTACCGAACGTACGGCACCTCCGAGTTCAGCACACGTTCAGCTCGATGACGATCCCCGGACTCCGATCCAGCAAAGTGTCGGGGATGAGTTCCACCAGCACGACGGCGTGATGACGATGATGATGCTCTACCGGCGCAGGGCTTCGCCTAAACTCCGCGACGATATGACAGAGGTGGAATATGGTGGAGGGGGGCACCGCACACGGCTAAGGAACGATCCATAGATCAACTTGTGTCTATGGGGTGCCCCTGCCCCCGTATATAAAGGAGTGGAGGAGGGGGAGGGTCGGCCCTCTCTATGGCGCGCCCTAGGAGAGTCCTACTCCCACCGGGAGTAGGATTCCCCCTTTCCTAGTAGAACTAGGAACCCTTCCATGTAGTAGGAGTAGGAGAGAAGGAAAGGGAAGAGAGAAGGAGAACGAAGGAAGGGGGCGCCCCCCCTCCCTAGTCCAATTCGGACTAGTCCAAGGGGAGGGGTGCGGCCACCCTTTTGGCCCTTTCTCTCCTTTCCCGTATGGCCCATGAAGGCCCAATACGAATTCCCGTAACTCTCCGGTACTCCGAAAAATACCCGAATCACTCGGAACCTTTCCGAACTCTGAATATAGTCGTCCAATATATCAATCTTTACGTCTCGACCATTTCGAGACTCCTCATCATGTCCCCGATCTCATTTGGGACTCCGAACTCCTTCGGTACATCAAAACTCATAAACTCATAATATAATTGTCATCGTAACGTTAAGCGTGCGGACCCTACGGGTTCGAGAACTATGTAGACATGACCTAGAACTATTCTCGGTCAATAACCAATAGCGGAACCTGGATGCCCATATTGGCTCCTACATATTCTACGAAGATCTTTATCGGTCAAACCGCATAACAACATACGTTGTTCCCTTTGTCATCGGTATGTTACTTGCCCGAGATTCGATCGTCGGTATCCAATACCTAGTTCAATCTCCTTACCGGTCTCTTTACTCGTTACGTAATGCATCATTCCATAACTAACTCATTAGCTACATTGCTTGCAAGGCTTGTAGTGATGTGCATTACCGAGAGGGCCCAGAGATACCTCTTCGACAATCGGAGTGACAAAACCTAATCTCGAAATACGCCAACCCAACATGTACCTTTGGAGACACCTATAGTACTCCTTTATAATCACCCAGTTAAGTTGTGACGTTTGGTAGCACCCAAAGTGTTCCTCCGGTAAACGGGAGTTGCATAATCTCATAGTTACAGGAACATGTATAAGTCATGAAGAAAGCAATAGCAACATACTAAACGATCAAGTTCTAGGCTAACGGAATGGTCATGTCAATCACATCATTCTCCTAATGATGTGATCACATTAATCAAATGACAACACATTTCTATGGTTAGGAAACATAACCATCTTTGATTAATGAGCTAGTCAAGTAGAGGCATACTAGTGACTATATGTTTGTCTATGTATTCACACATGTATCATGTTTCCGGTTAATACAATTCTAGCATGAATAATAAACATTTATCATGATATAAGGAAATAAATAATAACTTTATTATTGGCTCTAGGGCATATTTCCTTCAGATATGACTAACATCATCATGCCAAGGTAGAGCAAACACCTTGGGGGGTAAATAGGAGTGGTCAGCAGCGTCTGAATCCGCCTCAGAACAAATATCTTCCTCTGGATTACAATCTGGAGAGGGGTGGGGAGGGTTTGCCATTGAACCCACCATGGAGCGACGTATGCATGACATTGTATTGCCGCGCAAAACTCTCCTCTTTTTCTCTACATGTTCAGCATGACTGTGTACAATATCTGACATGCATACGAAAAAATATGGTGAGATTATGTAAGGAGAGCATGCAGAAATTTAGAGTGATGGTAACAACTAGTGGATGGATCCAAAAATAATGATAGCAGGCTGATGATTGCTTTAAATTAATAAAAAGACAAATGATGATTGCTTTACTATTTGTTTCCCACCCAAGATGAACAACATAGGCATACCCTAGGTGAACTAGATATTAGACAGACATACTATTCATTGTTGCCTCGATATGTGCCCCACAACTAATTTAGAACTCAACTTTGAACATTAATTTGTACCTGACTTGGGAGTCCAAGAGCTGAACAGGACGATAAAGTAGCAGGTAAGTTTAAGCAATGCATAACATAAGCAGAAACAAAAGAGTGCGACCTATCTTGTGGACCCGTGTACTCCTCAGGTTCATCTGCTAAGTTGATGATGGTGATGCCGATGCGGTGGGTGCCGGCGGTAGGGAAGGAGATCTGAGGTAGCGAAAGACGGTCAGGAGTCGTGATGTGTGGTTTGGTGGATGCCTCTGTCGATGGAGCAACTCAGGTGAGGTGGACGATGTCATGTCAGGAGCAGGACAAACCACACAAAGTTCCCTTTGACACGTACCTGTAACTGAAGTAATTCTGTAAGGGCTCATTTGGCTTGCATGATTCTTAAAACGTAGGGATAGGAAAAACACCGGAATAGGATAGGAAAATGCACATGGTAAACAGAGCATTTGTAAACACAGGATTTCTGTCAACTTGGGTGTTTGGTTTACAGGAATTGGAAGAGCAGAGGAATGCAAAGAAACATGGCCAAAATAAAGTGAAACCATATGAAAGCGTGTATAGTTAGAATGTTATTCTGGCACTAATGCACTTGGTCTTGTTTTCATGCATAGGATTTTGAAATGTAGGTCCAGGTGGATGTTTTGCTTCATTCCTTTCAACAAAATGCATGAATAATTGAATAGTAGAGTGCCATTGGAAAATTCCTTATTGCTATGTTTTTTCGTTGAACCAAAATAGCCCTAATGGATCGACGTGAATGTATAGTAATAAGTGATGCAACAAGTGTACAACCTCTTTGCCGTAGCCGTGTCGACCTCAGCATCATTGGGTTGGTTGCTGAAGCAGTTGAGGCAGAGGTGGCTGTCGGAGGTGTGGAGGAAGATCTAAGGAATCTGTAGACGGCGTCCAGGGCACTACTCTGTTGTGATGGATAATTCTGTCGTTGGAGCAGCTCCGATGAGCCGTAAGACGTGAAGGCTGAAGTAGCACAAGACAGACATCGTCAATCTCAAGTGGGATTCTAATAGCATATCCAATAGATGATGTAAAATGGATGTAAAATTAACATCACCAAAAACCACCTGACTATAACAGATGAGGTAAAAACTGTTGACTTTGAACTTAACTGTCAAAACTGAAATTTACTGTGGAATCTGAATGCTACTGTCAAAACTGAACGCAATGGTAGCAGAGACGCACTTGACATGTAGTTTAGCGAGGGCCTGCAGTTCATCTTCAACCTGCACCCCCCTGAGCCGCCAGCCACCACCGGCCGAACCGCCGGCCCTAGCACCACCTCGGCGCCTCGAAACAACTTGCCACCGCCGCCCCGGCCAGCCCTCTAGGCCCCCCGCCCCCACCCTGAACCCTAAGATAGATAGTGGGGTACCTCTCCGGCGAGCCCCTGTCCCCGCTGCGGGTGGTTCTTCCTTAACTCCAGCGAGCCCCCCAACCCCTGAAAATCGACTGACCCAAAAATCGATTCAGTTGACTGAAGTGTGGCTTAATCAGAGCAGAGCAGCAGCACGAGCGAGGGGGAGAGCAGCAGCAGCAGCTGGGCGAGCGAGCGATCGAGCGAGAGCCAGAGCAGCAGCAGCAGATCCGAATGGTATGGACGCCGCCACTGAAGGGGCCTCGCACTGGGGAGAGCCACCGTGGAGATGGAGATGTTGCCCGCGGCACCGGCTTCAAGGTAGCCGCTCCATGGGGGTGCGGCATGGAGCACCGTCGGCGTCGGGAGGTCGAGTTAAGAAGAAGGTGCGATGCAATGAGTGTCCAACCTCTTTGGTGGCGCCGAGTAGGCCTCGGCTTCGTCCGAGGAGTCGGTGAGGATGTTGCGGTTCCGGTGGAGCAGGTTAAGGCGGCGTTGTGGGGATGGATCAGCCGCGATAGACGAGGCGATCGTCGGAGCAGCTCCTTGGAGGTGGAGGACGGGGCGCCTGAACCAGTGGGACGACGAGACGGACGACGGATCCTCATCCGGGGAGGTGGACGAGGGACGTCAAGCTGTTGCGGTGGACGATGTCGTCGGGGAAGAGGCTCCGGCTTGGCAGCGGTGACGTGGCGGACGGAGGAGGGTGGGGTTTCACAGCTGGAGCGGAGAAGTTATGGCGGCCTGGGATTTTGAATGGCGAAAAGGGGGCGATGGGAGGGGGTGAAGCATGACTTAGGGACACACTTGTCCAAAATGTAGGGTGTGATACAAAAGTACCCCCCACCGATTTGAACTAGCGGCCCTTTCGGCTCAGGGTTAGAAGGGGGATTTCGTGTGTCGGGATTTGGTAGCTGGAGGGAGTTTTTGCGCGCGTTGTAATTTTGGGATAGCAAGGCGCGGGTTGTGAAGGCACCAGTTTTGGGAGCACGATATCTGAATTTTCGGGATATAACAAGACGCGGGTTGAATTTTAGGGACAAGCCTAACGTGTAGTAATATTGTACTTGTACGTACCAAATCAATTCGCACTTCCCTCAACCAAAAAGAAAATGAAAAAAATAAAACTATTGACACCACACAAAGAGAGAGTCTTGCCCCGTTTTACTATACAAATGCTATTCAAAGCTACTCCCTCCTTCCATCTATATAGGGCCTAATGCGTTTTTCGATGCTAACTTTGACCAAATATTAGAGCAATGATATATGACATGCAACTTACACAAAGCACGGCGTTAAATTCGTCTGTGAAAGGTTCTTTCAATGATATAATTTTCACATTGTGCATGTCATGTACTATTAATCTTGTCAATAGTCAAAGGCGACCTTAAAAATCTCATTACGCCCTATATAGATGGAAGGAGGGAGTATGAATCCAGGTTATGTCCGATTAAATTTTTTCGCTTGCTGTATAATGCATGTAACCTACTCATACCAACATTTTAGTGCATTCCAAATGTCTATACTACCGCTGCAATTCAAACTAAATTTGAATTCGTTTCTCTATTTCAATAAGAATCTACAATCATGATTGTTGCCAACTTCAACCATCATTCATGTATTACCTTAATAACACACCACATGATTACTATAGAGATAGATATGAACTATGTGTACTACATGAACTCGAATTCTATTTTTTGAATACACTTGATGTTGATTCCAAATAATAGTACATTTGATGTACTAACTATATATTCATAATCTAAACCATGTTCCATACGTACACCGTGTTTATCACACAAAGTATAGTGCCCCACCCCCTACATTATGACAAGTATTTAGACCTGAGTTGCAAAAGCCACACATTAGCCCAAATTATAATCAATGTTCTACATTATGATATCTTCTTCAAGTATCCGTATCCACTTTTTTATAATGAATTATGATCTTTGTTCGTCTTTTACACCTTCACAATCCTCTTCTATTTGTAGCTAGCTAGCGCTAATTTTCTATCGTGCATGCACACGCCCGCCCCCTCGCACACCCTTAGCGTCCCCTCCATCGCGCATGTTCATTATTTCTCTTTAGGTCGTCCACCAGCGGTGTGTGTAGGCCCCCGGCTCCTTCTTTCTGGCACACACCGGTCGATACACCTCTCTAGCCAAGTGTGCCTACAACAAACACATATATACTTCCCCTCTTCTCTTCTCACCATCCATGCTCCCATATGTCCAATACGATTCACGCAGGTGCACACTCCCGCTCCTCTTTTCATTTATCACATGCTCACACACTCCTCCCCCCTTGACATGGTAGGCCTCTCGCACCACCTCCTAGCCACACCCTCTCCCCCTGTCTGCCTCTCCGGGCCTTATTTGCTTCTAACACATGCAGGCGTGTATATGAACTGATCTCCCTACATATAGCCAGGTCGACTATAATTCGTTTTCACCAAGCACCGATACACTTACCTCGCTAGTTATGTCTCTCCTTTTCTCGGACACACGACGGTTGATCTTCCTATGTAGTTACGTGTGCTTACCACAACCATATCTTCTCCCCTCATCATCCTTGAATACCTCCCGACCCGTCTCTCACACGCACGTGCATAGACAGACAGACATCCCCCGCCCTCTCTTATTGATATTGCACTCATACCCTCCGTTTGTCTAGCAGGCCTCTCCCACCATTTGTGAGACGCCACTCCACCACCAACCCTCTGATGCTCTACCTTTGCCTTTTTCCCAACCTTATTCCTCTGCTACACATATCCATGGATGTCGATCGATCTCCCTCAATAAATAGCTAGGTCTTTCTCCTTCCCCACACATATACTAGTTGACCGGTCTCTACCCCCCCCCCCACACACACACCGATAGTAGAATGTTAAGGTAGGTATCCATGCCACGGAGAAGAACTGCACCTCTGCCCTCTCAAATTCCAGTAGGCCAGCCGCCTTGTATCTTTGACGTGGGCAAACACAAATTCGATGGCACTCTTTATCGATCGCGCAGCCACACACTTCATCCCTGTTTTCAATTCTATCGATATCTCACGTCCATGACTCCGTTTCACACACATTGCATATGTTACATTTTTCTGATTGACATATCATCAACACATTGCCTTTGTTTCACACAAACCATCTCTCTCACACCCACCCACGTACGTACCTGCACCTAAAGAAGAAGTGCACGCAGGACGCACGTACTCACGTCTCGTTCCTGGCCACACCCGCGCGGGTACATGGTGGAGTTCATTCCTGTACGAAAAGGCAGCCCACGTGATAATTTGACACGTGTAGCGGTTGTTTACTCGAAGGAGGGTCGGGTACCATGCCTAGAATATAAAACGATTGCCGTGGGGAAAATGAAAAAATGGGTTTGTCTCTCGTCACACCATCTCACACAAGGCCGCCGTGGCCTCTCTCTCTCTCAGCGTTGGTCAGTGATTCGGCCGCATCCTGTCCACCGGCGGAAAGGGAGGATGTGCATTGTCTCTCCATTCGACGGTGTTGAGGCAGCTCGTCCCAATCTACGGTACCCGCCGTTCTCTCTGACCAAGCTCCAGCGCGGTAGGGCCTTCGCCACTTGCTCGCTGCCGCAGTATGGGCAGATCCCGGCCGCCGGCGCCCTCCTAGTTGTTGGGGAACGTAGTAATTTCAAAAAATTCCTACGCACACGCAAGATCATGGTGATGCATAGCAACGAGAGGGGAGAGTGTTGTCCACGTACCCTCGTAGACCAAAAGAAGAAGCGTTAGAACAACGCGGTTGATGTAGTCGTATGTCTTCACGGCCCGACCGATCAAGCACCGAAAGTACGGCACCTCCGAGTTCTAGCACACGTTAAGCTCGATGACGATCCCCGGACTCCGATCTAGCAGATTATCAAGGAAGAATTCCGTCAGCACGATGGCGTGGTGACGATCATGATGTTCTACCGTCGCAGGGCTTCACCTAAGCACCACTGCAATATTATCGAGGACTATGGTGGAGGGGGGCACCGCACACGGCTAAGAGATCAAGAGATCAATTGTTGTGTCTAGAGGTGCCCCCTGCCCCCGTATATAAAGGAGCCAAGGGGGAGGGGGCGGCCGGCCAAGGAGGGGCGCGCCAAGGGGAGTCCTACTCCCACCGGGAGTAGGACTCCCTTCTTTCCTAGTTGGAATAGGAGAAGGGGGGAAGGAGGAGGGAGAGAGGAAGGAAAGGGGGCGCCCCCCTTTCCTTGTCCTATTCGGACTAGGGGGGAGGGGCGCGTGGCCCAGCCCTTGCCTCCTCTCCTCCTCTCCACTAGGGCCCATGTAGGCCCACTAAGCCCCCAGGGGGTTCCGGTAACCTCTCGGTACTCCGATAAAATCCCGATTTCACCTAGAACACTTCCGATATCCAAATATAGGCTTCCAATATATCAATCTCCATGTCTCGACCATTTCGAGACGCTTAGTCATGTCCGTAATCTCATCCGGGACTCCGAACAAACTTCGGTACATCAAAACTCATAAACTCATAATATAACTTTCATCGAAACCTTAAGCGTGCGGACCCTACGGGTTCGAGAACTATGTAGACATGACCTAGAACTGTTTCCGGTCAATAACCAATAGCGGAACCTGGATGCTCATATTGGCTCCTACATATTCTATGAATATCTTTATCGGTCAAACGGCATAACAACATACGTTGTTCCCTTTGTCATCGGTATGTTACTTGCCCGAGATTCGACCGTCGGTATCTCAATACCTAGTTCAATCTCGTTACCGGCAAGTTTCTTTACTTGTTACGTAATGCATCATTCCATAACTAACTCATTAGCTACATTGCTTGCAAGGCTTATAGTGATGTGCATTACCAAGAGGGCCCAGAGATACCTCTCTGACAATCGGAGTGACAAAACCTAATCTCGAAATACGCCAACTCAACATGTACCTTTGGAGACACCTATAGAGCTCCTTTATAATCACCCAGTTACGTTGTGACGTTTGGTAGCACACAAAGTGTTCCTCTGGTAAACGGGAGTTGCATAATCTCATAGTTATAGGAACTTGTATAAGTGATGAAGAAAGCAATAGCAACATACTAAACGATCAAGTGCTAAGCTAACGGAATGGGTCAAGTCAATCACATCATTCTCCTAATGAAGTGATCCCGTTAATCAAATGACAACACATGTCTTTGGTTAGGAAACATAACCATCTTTGATTAATGAGCTAGTCAAGTAGAGGCATACTAGTGACATTAAGTTTGTCTATGTATTCACACATGTATCATGTTTCCAGTTAATACAATTATAGCATGAATAATAAACATTTATCATGATATGAGGAAATAAATGATAACTTTATTATTGCCTCTAGGGCATATTTCCTTCAGTCCCCCACTTGCACTAGAGTCAATAATCTAGATTACACAGTAATGATTCTAACACCCATGGAGTCTTGGTGTTGATCATGTTTTGCTCGTGGAAGAGGCTTAGTCAACGGGTCTGCAACATTCAGATCCGTATGTATCTTGCAAATCTCTATGTCTCCCACCTGGACTTGGTCCCGGATGGAATTGAAGCGTCTCTTGATGTGCTTGGTCCTCTTGTGAAATCTGGATTCCTTTGCCAAGGCAGTTGCACCAGTATTGTCACAGAAGATCTTCATTGGTCCCGATGCACTAGGTATGACACCTATATCAGAAATGAACTCTTTCATCCAGACTCCTTCATTTGCTGCTTCCGAAGCAGCTATGTACTCCGCTTCGCATGTAGATCCCGCCACGACGCTTTGTTTAGAACTGCACCAACTGACAGCTCCACCGTTCAATATAAACACGTATCCGGTTTGCGATTTAGAATCGTCCGGATCAGTGTCAAAGCTTGCATCGACGTAACCATTTACGACTAGCTCTTTGTCACCTCCATAAACGAGAAACATATCCTTAGTCCTTTTCAGGTATTTCAGGATATTCTTGACCGCTGTCCAGTGATCCACTCCTGGATTACTTTGGTACCTCCCTGCCAAACTTATTGCTAAGCATACATCAGGTCTGGTACACAGCATTGCATACATGATAGAGCCTATGGCTGAAGCATAGGGAACATCTTTCATTTTCTCTCTATCTTCTGCTGTGGTCGGGCATTGAGTCTGACTCAACTTCACACCTTGTAATACAGGCAAGAACCCTTTCTTTGCCTGATCCATTTTGAACTTTTTCAAAACTTTATCAAGGTATGTGCTTTGTGAAAGTCCAATTAAGCGTCTTGATCTATCTCTATAGATCTTGATGCCCAATATGTAAGCAGCTTCACCGAGGTCTTTCATCGAAAAACTTTTATTCAAGTATCCCTTTATGCTATCCAGAAATTCTATATCATTTCCAATTAACAATATGTCATCTACATATAATATCAGAAATGCTACAGAGCTCCCACTCACTTTCTTGTAAATACAGGCTTCTCCAAAAGTCTGTATAAAACCATATGCTTTGATCACACTATCAAAGCGTTTATTCCAACTCCGAGATGCTTGCACCAGTCCATAAATGGATCGCTGGAGCTTGCACACTTTGTTAGCACCTTTTGGATCGACAAAACCTTCCGGCTGCATCATATACAACTCTTCTTCCAGAAATCCATTCAGGAATGCAGTTTTGACATCCATTTGCCAAATTTCATAATCATAAAATGCGGCAATTGCTAACATGATTCGGACAGACTTAAGCATCGCTACGGGTGAGAAAGTCTCATCGTAGTCAACCCCTTGAACTTGTCGAAAACCTTTCGCAACAAGTCGAGCTTTGTAGACAGTTACATTACCATCAGCGTCAGTCTTCTTCTTGAAGATCCATTTATTCTCGATGGCTTGCCGATCATCGGGCAAGTCAACCAAAGTCCATACTTTGTTCTCATACATGGATCCCATCTCAGATTTCATGGCCTCAAGCCATTTTGCGGAATCTGGGCTCATCATCGCTTCCTCATAGTTCGTAGGTTCGCCATGGTCAAGTAACATGACTTCCAGAATAGGATTACCGTACCACTCTGGTGCGGATCTTACTCTGGTAGACCTACGAGGTTCGGTAGTAACTTGATCTGAAGTTTCATGATCAATATCATTAGCTTCCTCACTGATTGGTGTAGTTGTCACAGGAACCGGTTCTTGTGATGAACTACTTTCCAATAAGGGAGCAGGTACAGTTACCTCATCAAGTTCTACTTTCCTCCCACTCACTTCTTTCGAGAGAAACTCCTTCTCTAGAAAGGATCCGAATTTAGCAACAAAAATCTTGCCCTCAGATCTATGATAGAAGGTGTACCCAATAGTCTCTTTTGGGTATCCTATGAAGACACATTTCTCCGATTTGGGTTCGAGCTTATCTGGTTGAAGTTTCTTCACATAAGCATCGCAGCCCCAAACTTTAAGAAACGACAACTTTGGTTTCTTGCCAAACCACAGTTCATAAGGCGTTGTCTCAACGGATTTTGATGGTGCCCTATTTAACGTGAATGCGGCCGTCTCTAAAGCATAACCCCAAAATGATAGCGGTAAATCAGTAAGAGACATCATAGATCGCACCATATCTAGTAAAGTACGATTACGACGTTCGGACACACCATTTCGTTGTGGTGTTCCGGGTGGTGTGAGTTGCGAAACTATTCCGCATTGCTTCAAATGTAAACCAAACTCGTAACTCAAATATTCTCCTCCACGATCTGATCGTAGAAATTTTATTTTCTTGTTACGATGATTTTCCACTTCACTCTGAAATTCTTTGAACTTTTCAAATGTTTCAGACTTGTGTTTCATCAAGTAGATATACCCATATCTGCTCAAATCATCTGTGAAGGTGAGAAAATAACGATACCCGCCGCGAGACTCAATATTCATTGGACCACATACATCAGTATGTATGATTTCCAACAAATCAGTTGCTCGCTCCATAGTTCCGGAGAACGGCGTTTTAGTCATCTTGCCCATGAGGCACGGTTCGCAAGTACCAAGTGATTCATAATCAAGTGATTCCAGAAGTCCATCAGTATGGAGTTTCTTCATGCGCTTTACACCAATATGACCCAAACGGCAGTGCCACAAATAAGTTGCACTATCATTATCAACTCTGCATCTTTTGGCTTCAACATTATGAATATGTGTATCACTACTATCGAGATTTAATAAAAATAGACCACTCTTCAAGGGTGCATGACCATAAAAGATATTACTCATATAAATAGAACAACCATTATTCTCTGATTTAAATGAATAACCGTCTCGCATCAAACAAGATCCAGATATAATGTTCATGCTCAACGCTGGCACCAAATAACAATTATTCAGGTCTAAAACTAATCCCGATGGTAGATGTAGAGGTAGCGTGCCGACCGCGATCACATCGACTTTGGAACCATTTCCCACGCGCATCGTCACCTCGTCCTTAGCCAATCTTCGCTTAATCCGTAGTCCCTGTTTCGAGTTGCAAATATTAGCAACAGAACCAGTATCAAATACCCAGGTGCTACTGCGAGCATTAGTAAGGTACACATCAATAACATGTATATCACATATACCTTTGTTCACTTTGCCATCCTTCTTATCCGCCAAATACTTGGGGCAGTTCCGCTTCCAGTGTCCAGTCTGCTTGCAGTAGAAGCACTCAGTCTCAGGCTTAGGTCCAGACTTGGGTTTCTTCTCTTGAGCAGCAACTTGTTTGCTGTTCTTCTTGAAGTTCCCCTTCTTCTTCCCTTTGCCCTTTTTCTTGAAACTGGTGGTCTTATTGACCATCAACACTTGATGCTCCTTCTTGATTTCTACCTCCGCAGCTTTTAGCATTGCGAAGAGCTCGGGAATAGTCTTGTCCATCCCTTGCATATTATAGTTCATCACGAAGCTCTTGTAGCTTGGTGGCAGTGATTGAAGAATTCTGTCAATGACACTATCATTAGGAAGATTAACTCCCAGTTGAATCAAGTGATTATTATACCCAGACATTTTGAGTATATGTTCACTGACAGAACTATTCTCCTCCATCTTACAGCTATAGAATTTATTGGAGACTTCATATCTTTCAATCTGGGCATTTGCTTGAAATATTAACTTCAACTCCTGGAACATCTCATATGCTCCATGACGTTCAAAACGTCGTTGAAGACCCGGTTCCAAGCCGTAAAGCATGGCACACTGAACTATCGAGTAGTCATCAGCTTTGCTCTGCCAGACGTTCTTAACGTCGTCAGTTGCATCTGCAGCAGGCCTGGCACCCAGTGGTGCTTCCAGGACGTAATTCTTCTGTGCAGCAATGAGGATAATCCTCAAGTTACGGACCCAGTCCGTGTAATTATTACCATCATCTTTCAACTTAGCTTTCTCAAGGAACGCATTAAAATTCAATGGAACAACAGCACGAGCCATCTATCTACAACAAACATAGACAAGCAAAATACTATCAGGTACTAAGTTCATGATAAATTTAAGTTCAATTAATCATATTACTTAAGAACTCCCACTTAGACAGACATCTCTCTAGTCATCTAAGTGATCACGTGATCCAAATTAACTAAACCATGTCCGATCATCACGTGAGATGGAGTAGTTTCAATGGTGAACATCACTATGTTGATCATATCTACTATATGATTCCCGTTCGACCTTTCGGTCTCCGTGTTCCGAGGCCATATCTGTATATGCTAGGCTCGTCAAGTTTAACCTGAGTATTCCGCATGTGCAACTGTTTTGCACCCATTGTATTTTAACGTAGAGCCTATCACACCCGATCATCACGTGGTGTCTCAGCATGAAGAACTTTCGCAACGGTGCATACTCAGGGAGAACACTTCTTGATAATTAGTGAGAGATCATCTTAAAATGCTACTGTCAATCAAAGCAAGATAAGATGCATAAAGGATAAACATCACATGCAATCAATATAAGTGATATGATATGGCCATCATCATCTTGTGCTTGTGATCTCCATCTCCGAAGCACCGCCGTGATCACCATCATCACCAGCGCGACACCTTGATCTCCATCGTAGCATCGTTGTCGTTTATGCCATCTATTGCTTCTACGACTATCACTACCACTTAGTGATAAAGTAAAGCAATTACAGGGCGTTTGCATTTCATACAATAAAGCGACAACCATATGGCTCCTGCCAGTTGCTGATAACTTCGGTTACAAAACATGATCATCTCATACAATAAAATATAGCATCACGTCTTGACCATATCACATCACAACATGCCCTGCAAAAACAAGTTAGACGTCCTCTACTTTGTTGTTGCAAATTTTACGTGGCTGCTACGGCTGAGCAAGAACTGTTCTTACCTATGCATCAAAACCACAACGATAGTTCGTCAAGTTAGTGTTGTTTTAACCTTCGCAAGGACCAGGCGTAGCCACACTCGGTTCAACTAAAGTTGGAGAAACAGACACCCGGCAGCCACCTGTATGCAAAGCACGTCGGTAGAACCAGTCTCGCGTAAGCGTACGCGTAATGTCGGTCCGGGCCGCTTCATCCAACAATACCGCCGAACCATAGTATGACATGCTGGTAAGCAGTATGACTTGTATCGCCCACAACTCACTTGTGTTCTACTCGTGCATATAACATCTACGCATAAAATCTGGCTCTAATACCACTGTTGGGGAACGTAGTAATTTCAAAAAAATTCCTACGTACACGCAAGATCATGGTGATGCATAGCAACGAGATGGGAGAGTGTTGTCCACGTACCCTCATAGACCGAAAGAGGAAGCATTAGAACAACGCGGTTGATGTAGCCGTACGTCTTCACGGCCCGACCGATCAAGCACTGAAACTACGGCACCTCCGAGTTCTAGCACACGTTCAGCTCGATGACGATCCCCGGACTCCGATCCAGCAGAATGTCGGGGAAGAATTCCATCAGCACAACGGCGTGGTGACGATCTTGATGTTCTACCGTCGCAGGGCTTCGCCTAAGCACCGCTACAATATTATCGAGGACTATGGTGGAGGGGGGCACCGCACACGGCTAAGAAATCAAGAGATCAATGTTGTGTCTAGAGGTGCCCCCTGCCCCCTTATATAAAGGAGCCAAGGGGGAGGGGGTGGCCGGCCAAGGAGGGGCGCGCCAAGGGGAGTCCTACTCCCACCGGGAGTAGGACTCCCTTCTTTCCTAGTTGGAATAGGAGAAGGGAGGAAGGAGGAGGGAGAGAGGAAGGAAAGGGGGGCGTCGCCCCCCTCTCCTTGTCCTATTTTGACTAGGGGGAGGGGCGCGCGGCCCAGCCCTTACCTCCTCTCCTCCTCTCCACTAGGGCCCATGTAGGCCCACTAAGCCCCCGGGGGGTTCCGGTAACCTCCCGGTACTCCGGTAAAATCCCGATTTCACCCGGAACACTTCTGACATCCAAATATAGGCTTCCAATATATCAATCTTCATGTCTCGACCATTTCGAGACTCCTCGTCATGTCCGTTATGTCATCCGGGACTCCAAACAAACTTCGGTACATCAAAACTCATAAACTCATAATATAATTGTCATCGAAACCTTAAGTGTGCGGACCCTACGGGTTTGAGAACTATGTAGACATGACCTAGAACTGTTTTTGGTCAATAACCAACAGCGGAACCTGGATGCTCATATTGGCTCCTACATATTCTCCGAAGATCTTTATTGGTCAAACCACATAACAACATATGTTGTTCCCTTTGTCATTGGTATGTTACTTGCCCGAGATTCGATCGTTGGTATCTCAATACCTAGTTTAATCTCGTTACCGGCAAGACTCTTTACTCGTTACGTAATGCATGATTCTGTAACTAACTCATTAGCTACATTTCTTGCAAGGCTTATAGTGATGTGCATTACCGAGAGGGCCCAGAGATACCTCTCTGACAATCGGAGTGAAAAAACCTAATCTCGAAATACGCCAACTCAACATGTACCTTTGGATACACCTATAGAGATCCTTTATAATCACCCAGCTACGTTGTGACGTTTGGTAGCACACAAAGTGTTCCTCTGGTAAACGGGAGTTGCATAATCTCATAGTTATAGGAACTTGTATAAGTCATGAAGAAAGCAATAGCAACATACTAAACGATCAAGTGTTAAGCTAACGGAATTGGTCAAGTCAATCACATCATTCTCCTAATGAAGTGATCCAGTTAATCAAATGACAACACATGTCTATGGTTAGGAAACTTAACCATCTTCGATTAATGAGCTAGTCAAGTAGAGGCATACTAGTGACATTAAGTTTGTCTATGTATTCACACATGTATCATGTTTCCGGTTAATACAATTATAGCATGAATAATAAACATTTATCATGATATGAGGAAATAAATAATAACTTTATTGTTGCCTCTAGGGTATATTTCCTTCACTAGTAACATCCCGGCGACCCTCAGGTACAGCTTCCTCCGGCCTTGCTCCACTGCCCATCTTCCCACGTTGCAGCATGTGGATCTTATTTAGTTGTTTACTTAAATCGTATCTCGGCCGGCGTACTTTCCTTCTTGCAATCTCGTCCTCAAACCATTTTTGATAAACCACCATGTGCTATCTTTCCCTTTTTACATGGAACATGCTTCTTTTTTGTCGGCGTATGTGTCTTCAACTCGTGTTATTGGGAAGTAATTGTTTCCTTTCGACCTCCTTTTGCAAACAGGGCTATCCATTTTCACCTCGTTTCTATTGCGACGTTTTGGTGAACTGCACAAATCACTTCGTTTCTATCACAGTGTTTTGTGCAGTTCCGCAAAAATGTCACACGGGCAACGTTTTTACATTTCTGTGGGACTGTGGAAAGGGAGATTGGTTTTGCTATCCTCCTCATCCAACTTCGTGACTAATCTTCTCCAACAAGAAGTTAGTCCTAAAGAGAGATCATAGAGGTGATCGGCTTCTATTTATGTGTGTTATGTTTCATCATCTAGTTCCACTATTATTGTAATCACACTGACCGGATATCTTTGCAAACAGGGATGGTCCGCTCGATTTTAGTGGAGCTGCACAAAATGATCGGATTGTGGTGTCCTTCATACACCTATTTTTTGGCTACAGAGCTGGGTGAAACTAGCTGCCAAGCAACGAACACTGTGCCAAGGAAATGGAGCCATTCCTACGAACAGCATCGATCAATTATATTTTTTCTTTATTTGTACACCTTCTCACAACTTTGTCTTCAGTTGCGATGTGAATATTGGTGCTGATCTGCGAACCATTGAGATGCATTAGCCATGGTAGTTTCATTTGTATTTCATGGAATGTTGTAACGAGATAATCTCAAGGCAAGACACATGAATCCTAAGTTGAAACCTTTTTTTTCCTGCGGTAACCAAAGTTGAAACCTTCATAGCATCACAGTACAATTTCATCAAAATTATGCGTACATATAAACAAATCCTGAAGGATTGATAGCATTGCCAGAAACAATTCAACTTCGTTTCGCCGACATGTTGGACATCCTTCATCCGGCTCCACCTGCCATGCAGCAATATTGAGTGCACAACACAACTTTAGGGAAAGATTCACCCCGGTCGTTGCGCCACAGTAGTAATGACTCGTGAGCAGTCAAATCACAGAGCCCCACCTTCGACACAGTAAGTTGCTTGGACGAAGCAACCATCATTTCTCTGTTCCTTGAATCCACTGGCACTCCCATATTCCCACAGTAATCAGTTGCTCGGGCGAATCAACCATCACTATATACTCTTACGTGTGATGACCACAGGAGCTATCCATTCAGATTGCATGTTAAAAAAATAAATGTCGATAACTAATGCGGCAAACTTTAAAAAAAACTAATGCGGCACCTCGGGCCAACGCGGCCAGATCGCATTTTGCACGAGAAATTACACACCATGTTTCGTTGACATGTGGTCCCGTTCCAACATATCAGTGAGGCGACGGCGAGTAGTAGGAGTATTTCCGAATGGACGTGTAGGCCGGGGCGCCTCTTCGTGAACCGTGGCAAACTAGCAACCGTCCACCGACTCTTCGCCTTTCCCTCTCGATTTGGAACTGCTGTTGCACGCTCTTCCTCTCCCTCCTCCATTTTCCTTCAGCCCTTCACCCTTTCTTCTACTATTGTTCGATTGTCTTCTCCATTGAGGGAACAGGCCGGAAACGACCCCGTTATTCTTGCCCCGATCTGAAAGATGACGTGGTGGAGGGACTCATTGATCGGTGCAACGTCATCACCTCGGCTAGCATGGCAGGTTCGTTCAAGCCCATTCTCGACTCAACTAATAACATCATTACAAGGAACCCAAGAGTCAAGGAGCGGTTTGATATCCCCTATCTTCTTCGCCGTGACCCTGATGACTGGCGCCGGCACGACAGAGGCCTCGCCCTGTGCAAGTTGATGCTGCTTGATAATGATATGTATGATGTTAAGATGCCATCGCTTGAGGGCAAGGCTTGGGCAGGGGCAAATGGAGATTGGGTTGTTTACATTGGGTCCAACTGTGAGTGGGAACTTGTGAATGTATACACTCGTGACCGGGTTCCTCTTCCAAAAATCTCAGCAGACTGCCCAGAGGTTGAGCACACCGGTATTGTACGCACGTTCAAGTACGATCATGGTGACTGTCTTCTATGGAAGATAGCAATTTGTTGAGTTCCCAACCGCTCTTGGAATTACAACAACTATGAAGTTGTTGCTATCTTCGACAAGCTTGTTGTCGTCCTTTGTTGTTCAACTCGATGGATATTGCTCAAAAATCAGTTTCTATATACGGATGTGTACTGTGATGCAATTCAATACGAGGGTCTTGTGTTTGCTTCCACCGCTCATGGCACTGTTTTTGCATGGGATCCTCGTAGTTTCCGTACGTTTGTCTTCCACCGTAATTATAATTGTTTCATGACATGCATGCGGGTTAGCAAGTTTCCCTTTACTAATTAACCTTCTTCTTGTGTTTCCAAGGTCCTATGAACATTCCACCACCTATACTTGAAATTTTTTATAACCAAGGGGGAGATGGCGATGGTGATGATCACGAGCATGAGGACAAGCAGAACGTATATACTCAGGGGTGCCTGGCAACTAATTCCGATGGATCACCTCTTCTTGTGTGTATACAGCCCACTGATGATGTTACTACTGAGGGAGCACGTGTTGTCTCCCATGGTCGCACTCTCCGGACCTATTCAAACACCCATTGCATGGTATTCGGGATGGATACTAGTGTGCTAGCGCCAACACCTTCTCCCTGGTACAGAATTGATAGTCTTGGAGAAAACTCGCTCTTCCTTGGACAAAACTATCCGATGATGGTGAAAGGCGATCCACCTGCTGTTGACACAACATTACTAGTACCATTTATGAGAAGCAATTGTGTCTATACCTCGGACATTAGGGTGGTTCCCTACCCTGGTACTGATATAGTAGGCCGCTTCAGCCTGGATGATCAGTCCTGCGTTGGTCTCGAGATCGACAATAGATGGCCCATCCCAGAGAATCACTTGTGCTTCAAAGCAAGCGTTTCCAACGCCGAGGAATGGTTGAGTTGAAGTTCATTTCATTGCTTTTTATTTGTTGTGTGGTGAAAACTTTAGTATTTATAATGTATCCTCGTTGTCGATGTGGGTTGATGACCTGTTGTATGTAATAAAATGATATGCCTGTGATAAACTTACTAAATTTATGAATGGCTTTCGAGTCGCTTCTCTGAGTGAGTGGTGCGACGAGGCAAAAAAATATTTTCCGAATACATAATTTTACGTGCATTGCAACAAGTTATCAAATGAGGCCAATCAACAATAGTAGTACACTATTTGTACTAGCTTCACATGCTTCACGCGTGGTGCGGGTGTTTTTATTGTAGCCATATTGTACGTAACCAGCACCTTGAATCCTCGATACTAGTACTATATAGTAAGTAGTAGGAGTAGTAGGGTGGCATGGGCCAGAACAGGCATTCACGTCCAGGAGTACGACACACGCTACCAGCACGACTTCCATCTGACACCATATTTCTTGGAGTCCGTGCTAGAGCAATCTCTTCAACCTCATCGTTTCTCTAACTCAGCCATCGCGCGGCGGGCGAGGTGGGGGTTTGCCGATAGTTGGTTTCCTCAACTGCGGTCCCACTTGTAAGGCCAACTCCAACACTCTATCAATATATGGATGTACTCTTCTTCCCAATACAAAAACTTGCATCCATTCTACTCCCTCCGTTACACAAATACATGCCTTCTATTTGTCAAAATATATATCTATCTAGACATGTTTTAGTATATAGGTACATCCATTTTTGGACAAATGGAAGTCAAGTATTTTGGAACGGAGGGAGTACACAATAAAATTTTGAAGTTAGCACAACTAGTCTAATCCGAGAGCACAACCGAAGATTTGGTCGGGTTCTTCCTTCTTTTGCCGACACATGGGACATCCAGCATCCAGGTCGTGTCATGAAAGAAAATAGAGTGGTAGTTGAAGCCACGAGATGTGCATCTTGGGTTAAACTATAAATAGAATCTTACTACTCTTGAGTAACTCCAAAAGCCGCCACCGAAGATATTTATTGGATTTGTTTTTCATCACCAGCACGTCGAGGTGAAAGATGTGCAGGTTCAGTGGGTCCTCTTGCATTTTCACTGACATGTGGGGCCGCATGTGAGCAAACAAACAATGGCTCCGCACGTCCGCTGGCTGGCGGAGAAGAGAGATAGAGGAGGGCTGAGCACGGACTGCAGGAAATTTGTTCTACGTAACCAGCACCTTGATATTCGCGTGTGGTTGTTTCTAGAATAAAAAAAGGAGGTACCCCTACTTATGTTACTCCCACTACGCCTAGCCTAAGGTTAGTAGGTGACCTTGCGCTTGGCTCTTCGCCTCTTCCGGAAGTCGATGGTTCTACAGTAGTGCTTCTGGCAATCTTACACCAAATGAACTTCTGCACGTCCACCGCTTGTAAGCAAAAGTTTCTCCTCATGCTGCGAGCCACCGTGCACGCATTGGAGAGGGAGAAGGCTAATCAAGCTTCTCGTCGTTCTGCGAGTTGACAGGTGAGGGAGTCCTGGATAAGGGGGTATCCGGACAGCCGGACTATATACTTTGGCCGGACTATTGGGCCGTGAAGATACAAGACTGAAGACTTCGTCCCTTGTTTGGATGGGACTCTCCTTTGCGTGGAAGACAAGCTTGGCGACCCGGATGTTAGATCTCCTTCTTTGTAACCAACTCTGTGTAACCCTAGCCCCCTCCGGTGTCTATATAAACTAGAGGGTTTAGTCCGTAGGAGAACAACAATCAGAATAATAGGCTAGCTTCTAGGGTTTAGCCTCTACGATCTCGTGGTAGATCAACTCTTGTAATGCTCATATCATCAAGATCAATCAAGTAGGAAGTAGGGTATTACCTCCATTGAGAGGGCCCGAACCTGGGTAAAACATCATGTCCCCTGCCTCCTGTTACCATTAGCCTTAGACGCACAGTTCGGGACCCCCTTCCCAAGATCCGTCGGTTTTGACACCGACATTGGTGCTTTCATTGAGAGTTCCTCTGTGTCGTTGCTGCAAGGCTTGATGGCTCCTCCAATCATCAACAACAACACAGTCCAGGGTGAGACTTTTCTCCCCGTACAGATCTTCGTGTTCGGCGGCTTCGCACTACGGGCCAATTTGCTTGGCCATCTGGAGCAGATCGACAGCTACGCCCCTAGCCATCAGGTCAGGTTCGGAAACTTGAACTACACGGCCGATATCCGCGGAGACTTGATCTTCGACGGATTCGGGCCTACGCCAGGAGTGCCGAACAGTCACGACGAGCATGTCTTAGACCTGTTGTCGGACAGTACTCGGGATGTCGCACCTGCAAGAGCTCCGGACCTAAATCCGGGGCAGATCGCGTCATTCGAGGACGGGTGGATGGACCCCGCCCCGGAGGCCGCATACTCATTGGCGGTAGAGCCGAACACGGACTCCACCCCCAAAGAAGTCTATGTCACCGGACCCCCGGACTTGTGTCCGGCTGTTGGTTCCGAATCACGCGCACCCGAGCTCCCCGAATCCGGTTGGGCTCCGGTAATGGAGTTCACCGCTGCGGATATCCTTCAACACTCGCCCCTCGGCGACATGCTGGATTCTTTAAGGTATCTCTCTTTGTCAGGAGACTCTTGGCCGAACTATGTCCGGCTCGACTGGGAAGTAGGTGACGAGGAAATTCGTTGCCCACCCACCACCCACTTCATTGCCACTATCGATGATTTGACCGACGTGCTTGACTTCGCCTCCGAAGACATCGACGGTATGGACGACGATGCAGGAGAAGAACAGGAACCACCACCCATGGGGCGCTGGACAGCCACCTCCTCCGAAGACATCGATGGTATGGACGACGATGCAGGAGAAACTAACGGCGATGAGGCAATAGAGGATAACACCTCAAGGAAAAAAAATCAAAGCATGGACGTCATTGGCGCCGCTCTAAGCCCCGCCACAGCAGTACCGGCACAGGAGACGAAAACAATCCGGATGGTGCTGAAGACGAATACAATCCCGATCAGCTTGCCTTCGAGCAGGCCGGACAGGAAGACGGGCAGATTAGCCCAGATGAACAGGCGACGAACGGATACTCGAAGGAGGACAACCATATGCCTCCCTCCGAAGACGAGGTGAGCCTCGGCGACGATGAATTCAGCGTGCCAGAGGATCCCGTAGAGCAGGTTCGCTTCCAGCAACGGCTTATGGCCACTGCAAGAAGCCTGATAAAGAAGCAGCAGCAGCTCCAAGCTGACCAAGATCTGCTCACAGACAGATGGACTAAGGTCCTGGCAGCCGAGGAATATGGACTCGACCGCCCCACCAAAGGGTACCAAAAGCACAATTTGCTACCTCAACTTGAGAAGGAGGCCCTAAAGCTCACACCCCGATGCTAATACATCACGGTCCGGGGCAATACACAGGAAACGCAAGGCAGCATCCATAAACCACGATGCAACAGACATAAGCATCACAAAAATAATGGCAACGCCCAACACACGGCAGTCGGTCCTGGATTCCATGGCTCCCAGTCCGGTCAGCGGAAAGAGAACAATACAGGCCCATCCGGCCCGGGCAGCATACTCGACCAACCATGTCAAATTCATGGTACCCCTGGAAGGGCAGCCAATCATACCAGTAAAGAATGTCGGATCTTCAAAACAAAATGGTTGGTCGTGCGTCGGAAACAATAAAAAGGGGTCTCAAAGCTATGACGACAATGAGGAACCTAGAAAAATCCTCCGAAAACCAACAAGGAAACGAATGTGTACTCCTCAGGATGCTGGCTCAATAATACAAGTCACCCCACGGTACAAAAATACTGCCGATCATCTCTGATCACACAGACCGTCCAGTCAATTTCAACAATGGCAACTCAATTGCAATTACCATCGACCCAACAGTTGGTGGATTCCACCTCACATGAGCCCCTATTGGCATAAACAACAGCTCAAACTTGTTGTGCCAAGACACAGTTCACCAGATAGGTATTGATCGCTTGAGGATCAAACCCACTAAAAACATCTTCTCAAAGATCTCGTTCCAGGTGTAAAGGCCAAGTTTTACAGCCCCACCACCCTGGAGGTTGTCTTCGGATCACCAAACAAACACCATACTGAGGAGTAAGTCTTCGGCATTGCCCCCTTATACAGTAACTATTATATACTACTGGGACGAACCGCGTGGGATCGACTCAACACGGTACCACACCATGCCAAACCCACGTGACATAGTCACAATTATGGGCAGGGCCGAACTCCACCCCGACACTGGAAAGTATACCGTCGCCGAGGTAGCGAGTTGGGCCTTTCTATCGAACCTCGATTCGACAGCCAACCCCCCGGACACCAACAAAGGAGTCCGAACTACTCTACGGCATGATAGCCCAGCTCGACCAGGCTCTGATCAAGCACCCGCGGTTCAACCATCCTATGCCATACAAATGCCTCTAAGCATTTTTCTTTACAGGCTCAGTTTTGCGCAGAACAGGACTGGCGACATGGAATAAGCTCGGACGCACAAAGAGGGAATACACAGTTATTCCCCAAGAAGACAGTCTGGATACACTTCGGATCCACACACAGCTTCCTCCTTCCGGTCGCAACCGGTTCCGCCAGTATACCTCCTTTGATCGCATAAACCATACTTATACGCATAGACGTGTCACTCCACTACAACACGTAGAACTATATGACACTTACCGGCCGTCATTCCTCATTGACGCCTTTTTCGTCATCACGGCACTCGCACATAGCATCATGCCCAATTATGCCAGGGGCTTCATGGTCCTCATAATATGGCAACAAAGCCCGGCCACCTTCTCGGTCGCTCGGCACCCTGAACTTATAGCACTATATGCATCAGCTTTGAATCATGTCTTGGGTCATTAGTTGGGTTTGCCCGGCTCCCATGTTTTGGTGCCTTACATTCCGCTCCATCGGCCAAGGTAGCGCTGGGAGAACTACTGCGATTGTATCCCGGTTCTTCCGAACGAGCACCTCAGTAGAGAAAGCTGAAAACTGACTGTCATGATACGGCGAGAGCTGGTCAGCTGTTCGAGAGGTTGTAAAATCTTTAAGGATTTATTCCGCATAATGCCATAACAAATGCAGAGTGTGACGGATCGGTCTTCTGATCAGGCGCTGTTAGAGCCCCTCATACGGTCTTCCGAACACCAGGGGCTGCGCCTACCATACTCGAATTCCTATGGCTAAGTGAGAGTGATGATGCCCTATAGTCTGATTGCCTGGTTCGCTGTGATGAACACCCCCTTCAAGGACCCAAAAATGGGATAAAGAGTGTTCAGGTATGTCCCGAACACCCCCATATTTTCTACGTGGGGGCGGAAGCCGACGATTGGCCAACTCTCAGGATTCATATATACCAAAGGGCCGCACAGGAAGAAAAAACTTTCATATAACAGGCAATAAATAATAACAGTGCCAGTGTCCCGCATTACAAAGGACAGTATTACTGCCTTCAGGGAAATATAATGTCTTTGGTACATTGTTCCACCACAAGGCGGGCTCCTTTCAGGACACCATCATAATATAATTTGGTCTTGTGATGCTCCTTACCCTCCGGTGGTCCCTCAGTCATCAGCTTTTCAGCATCAGCTTCCGCTAGTGCACCTTCGCACGAGCAAATGCCATGCGTGCACCTTCTATCCAGACTGACCGCTTAATGACTTTGAGCCGAGGGCAAGCACCAACAATCCGCTTCACGAGTCTGAAGTAACTGCTTGGAATTGGCTCAGCGGGCCACAGCCGGACAACTAAGTCCTTCATGGCTAGTTCGGCCGCCTGGTGCAGTTTGATCAGCTGCTTCAGCTGATTGACAAAGGGCACCCGATAATTCGGCGCCAAATACTGCGACCAGAAATGCTTCTCTGTAGACTTCTTCACTTCAGCCCGGTAGAATTGGGCAGCATCAGATACGCTGCGTGGTAGGTCCGCAAACGCCCCTGGAGAAACAAGAATTCAGTTTGTCGCTTAGAGTTTCTCCTATTACTATATAAAAATCGCTTTGAGTAAAAAAGCCTTACCAGCCGCAATCCTCCTTGCTTCCTGAATGTCCTTCAGAGCACCTCGGGCTTCCTCCCGAACATCATTTGCGGCTTGGAGAGCTTGGGCGAGTTCGGATTCTTTCCCTGCTAGACTCTGCTCCAAGGTCTCGTTCAACTTCTATGACCCTGGCTTCGTGCTTCTCGCGAAGAGCCTGCTCCGCGGCGGCCTTCTTGTTGGCTTCGGCCAAAGCCTTCTTCAGTGCCTCAATTTCGACATTTGCTCCTAGAGCACACAATACAAATATTTTCATCACGCACAACTACTCATTTGTGCTTAACTTATCAAAAGGTTTCGACATACCTTGCTTGTCCTCCAACAGCTTCTTCACTCGGCCAAGTTCTTCTTCGGCCCATTCCAGACTCTGCTTTAGTCCGGACACCTCCGCAGTATGAGAGGCGGTCGTCGCTACAGATGCATGTTTTCAAACAAAGAGATATATGTCATTAACCGAGTCTCCTGCGAAGCGGAAATTTGATCCCCTATCCGGTTCTCTCTCTTTGACCGAATAGTGCATCAGGGGCTACCGTTCATACTATGACAATCTTCAAAGGTTTCTAAAAACATACCTCAAAGCTTTTTATAAGGCTAAGGCAGGATTCATTCAGTCCGCTCATAGCGGACTGAATCTTTTCAATCACCGCACCCATAAGGGCGCGATGTTCATCGATGATGGACGCATTCTTTAGCGCTGTCGATAGGCCGCCCTGTGGCTCTGCTTGGACAGAGCTTGATGGTGGTGCGGGCATGCCTCCCTCCATCAAGGGGGGCTGCCCGCCTGATCCTGGAGCTTCAAAGGTCTCCAGGACTGTGTCCAGCTGCGGGCCGAATCTAAAATTGTCCCCGCCGTCGACGTTCATGGGAACCGTTGCCCCCGTGTATCCGGCCCTAGAGGTGTGCCCTCCCTGGTCTGGGTCCTGCTGAGACGACACCTCGGGGAATCACTCAGGGAAGGGGCCCTCGGAGGTGTCTCGCTCTCCAGGGCATCTGAGCTTAGCGAATCCTCCGAGGAGGACTGTTCGGCGCGAGACCTCGCCAGGCTGCACAAAGTATGGCGCAAGTTAAAATATTGCACCTTAGTAATCCTGGGCGCTTAGGTGTATTCGGATTTGGTGTACTCACGATTCTACCAGGGGCTGGGCCCTGGTACCTGATGTAGGGTGGAACCCTATAGCGACGATCTTTCACGTTTGGAGTGGGATCCCTCGAAGAACACGATGAACACGGGGAAGAACGGGGAGAAATCACAAGGGGAAACACTCAAGAACAAGCCCAAATCACACATCCACTAGACAATCAAACACACAAGATCACAAGGTACATGAACAACAAAGGGAAAGATACAAGGTAAGGTTCATCTCCAAGAGGAGGTCTTGATGATATCCTAGATGGATCTTCCCACAAGGGGGTCTTGATGATATCCCGCGGGATCTTCTCCTAGATGGAGGTCTTGGCCTCCAAGGGAGTAGTGGTCTCTCTCTCTCTCAAGAGTAGAGATAGGTAGGAGCAAAGCTCACCTAAGAATGAGCTATCACTTTGCTAACCCTAGAAAGGAGGTGGAGGAGGTCTATTTATAGCCCAAGGGGCGAAGGGGTAAGTGAGGGGCGAAGGGGTACACGGGCTTCGGCCCAAGTCACGCACGCAGGCGGGGTCCGGATGATCCGGATGGTGGCCCGGATGATCCGGGTGTCGGGGGTCCGGATGATCCGGGCGACCGTCCGGATGATCCGGCTTCATCGAGCAGGTTCTGTTGTCTTCGGGCACGGTAGCCGGATCGTCTGGGAGGTCGTCCGGATCATCCGGGCTTGGTCCGGATCGTCCGGCTGGGGGTCCGGATGATCCGGGCAACTCCAGTCCTGCTCCATTCTTCTTCTTTCTTTCTTCCGTCTTCTCTTTCACGCTTCCCTCGCGGATGGTGTAGTCGTTCCTTGGCGCTTGCACTCCTCCTTGACATCCGTGAAGCTCTGACAATACCTATGCATGCACACGTAAGGAGTGTCAAGTAGTATACCATCCTCGAGAGTGTCAAGTGAGCACGTGTAAAGGAGATAATTCACCTTTGTGTATGTGAAGTAGATGTCGCACGTGTCACTTGCCAAATGGGCTCTTGACGTCGTGATGTCCGTAGGATGCTCCGCATCATCCCCTCCCCCTTGGGAAAGATCCGACCTCGGATCGAAATCCAAATCACCATGGGAAAGAGTTGATGTCATCGTGTAGAAGTGGACGATCACCAAGCATTCGTCATCTTGTAGTTCCAAATGGGCACTCTCCAATGTCGCACCGTCTTGTAATTCCTTCAAAAGTAGCAAAGATAACAAGCACTTGGAAAAACAAATGTGGTTGTCGTCAGAGCAAAACCAAGCATTCAAGAGGTGATTCACCCAACAAGTGTTGTCATCAAGCATAGCATATGGTTTGACAAAGAAGTGTGACATGGCATTTGAGCATATAAATTGAGCACAATCAAGTATATCATGAGAACAAGCATGCAAATGGGAGGTCAAGATGCAAATATATGTGATAAGTGAACAAGCATCTACCTCAAGGTCATAGCAAGCATGCATAAAGAGCTCAAAGAACGGTCTATGGTAGGCATAAGAGTCATTCACAACACCAAATATAGTGAAATGTCTAAACACATGGGGCAAGTGCAAGACAATCCAAGCATAACGTGCATAGGGTGTCATGAAGATATCGTGGCACTCAACACAAAGGAAAGAGCAATTGTTCAACATGTGTGAGGCATGAGCATATATGTCATCAACCCAAGAAAGCAAGTAGTGGAACATGGGTGATGCAATATAGAGAGCATTCATAGCTATCAAATCAAGCAAGCTAGTAGTGCGAAGATGCAACATACTAGGAGGAATCATGGTAAACATGTCATTGGTGCAAATAGTGGGCATGAATAATTCACAAGTCATAGCACAAGCATGAAAGCAAGATATGAGTACAATCTCATGAATGTATTGGCGAGAGGCCATATGTGAATAGCAATGGGTCATCATGACTCTCCCAACACAACAAGCATCAATAGAATGGGGCACATGATAAACATGGCAAAAGCAACAAGGATCTCCACCAAGCATGCAAATACATATAGCAATATCATAATGGAGAATCATGGGTAGATGCAAACAAGGGTCACAATTGCATGGCAAAGGCATAGAAGCAAGCATAGCATGCAAAGTGAACACGGTAAAATGAGCATAATGTGAGAAATGGTAAATGGCCCATAGCCGTGTGAGAGCCAAGTAGAGGAGTTGCGCGTAGTCCTTGCGCGAAGGGAACGGTGGTAAGGATAGTCCACGGGATCCCAAGTCATCATTGCTCTCTAGAGCTCGTTTTGTCAACTCGTGGGATTGCGAGGTTGACAAGTATTCATAGGTACCTACACAAAAGAGACACAAACGAAAGAAATTGTGTGTGTGGTAAATGTACACATCATCCATCATGATGTGTATGTGCACGTGTGAATTAGCACAAGATAAGCAATGCTCAAAGAAATTTGAGGCATGGTATATGAACATGTCATCCATCATGAAAGAATAGTTGTTATGTATGACACGATGGGGACACAAATTGAGCAAACAAGTATATGGCACATCAAAAGCATGTTTATTCATGGGGAGCATATGGTGCACACAAGTATGGGGATCATGCAATGAATGGGGTGGATCAAATTCCTCTAACATGTATGATGAAACTATGGGGGTCTCCTCATGAGCAATATCGGAAACATCATATGGAGAAAATGGACAACATCCAAAACAATGCATATCTGAAGCTAGGTGGTCATGGCATGGCATATGAGATAAATGATGCAAAGGGAGCATATCAATATCATCGCAAGAGAAACAAATGCCAATAACCATGGGCTTGTCATCTATGCCATATGTGCAAATTGGGTTTATTTTAATGGCATATGCATAGTCACTACAATGAGATTGCAAATATGACATACGGGAGATCTCATGCATAGCATATGACAAGTCAAGCGGATCATCAAACATGATGTGACCTAAAGAATTGTCACAAGAAATCCTATGTAACATGGCATCACAACTAATAGACTCCACAATAGAATCATCATACTCATCATAAATGGGCAAATCATCGCATGGGGAAATCATACTAGCATGAAGCATGGCAATAGGTGGATCAACATCATGCAAGCAATCAATGTCAAGAATGTCCACTAGTGGGACTAGAGCATCACCTTCACCTATGTTACCTTTGTTATTCCACTCAAGTGGTGTAGGTGAGGTGGGAAAGACCAAATGGTGGTCATCATTATCATCTTGATGGAACCATGTGGGCGGTGCATCATATTCCACCATGGCCACCGTCTTGTCCAAAGGGAGGACGAAGTCGTCGAGGATCGGCGCGTCATCATAAATGGGACCTAGCACCAAACGAGAAGACATAATAGAGGTAGAGGTCAAGTTGTTAGAAATGCAAATGGCCTCACGAGACCTATCAACTATCTCACTCTCTCTATGTGGTGGTTCACTCACTCCCTCAAAATAGGTGCACTCAAACTCACGTATGGTTGAGTCACTCATCTCACTCAAGTGGTGGGGGTTGTGGCTCTCCTCACATGGGAATTGTGGCAACTCATCATGTATGGGGCTAGTGGTGAAGTCACTCTCACTCTCAATATGGTGGCACAAGTCACTCAAGTCATCATACGTCGCCGTGGTCGAAGGGAAGATCCCATGCTCAACCATCTCGTCGTGGTCGCCGTGGATGAAGGCCGAAGATAGCACATCATCACTCTCGTCGTGGATGAAGGCCGAAGATGGCACATCATCACTCTTGCCTCCTAAGATGGAAGCATCATCCTTGCTCGCCACCTTGTCGCTCGCCTCCAAAGCTTGGTCCTTGGGAGCATCGTCCTGGAGCTCGTCGGGCTTGGACATCTTGGTGGTACTAGCCTCATGCTTGTCGTAGAGCTTGGTTGCCGCGAAGTTTGCTTGGGGTGGAGAAGCCTTGGCCTTCATGAGTTCTTGTTCCGCCTTGAGAGCACCAATGTAGTAGTCGTCGATGGACTTGTAGTTCTCGAGGAAGATGGTCTTGGAGATGTCGTTGTGCAATCCCATCATGAAGTGGAACTTCATCGAAATGGGGTCGTCCACGCCGGCTCGTCGCAAGGAAATCATCATCTCCTTGAAGTACTTGTCGATGGACTTGGATCCTTGGGTGGTGTACTCCAATTGGCGTCGAAGTTGTTCCGTGTAGGTTGGAGGCACAAACTCTCGCTGCAAAGCTTTCTTCGTCTTGGGCCAACTCATGTCGTAGTACTCCGAAGGTGTGTGAAGCCACTATGCCAATGAGTAGTCGTGGAAGTTTCTTGGCGCACTTCACTTGATCTTCGGGACCAACTTGATGTAGCTTGAGGTAGTCGTCCATCAAACGCTCCCACTCGAGGTACTCCTCGGGTTCTTGAGTCCCATAGAAAGGAATCGCATGGTCGATGTCGAGGTCGTAGTAGCTCGTGGAAGTCGAGGACTTGAGCTTGGGTAGCTTCTCTTGAGTGTAGTCTTGAGGTTCTTGTTGGCGAAGATGCCGTATGTCCGTAGGCGAAGATGCCTTGAAGTCGCTTGGCGAAGATGCCAAGGGAGATGGTGAAGTCGTTGAGCGGTTGTTGGTGTTGAGCTCTTGACCTTCACGTTCTTGTTGGTGATGGTGTCGATGTCGATGTGATCTTGCCGGAGGTGGTAGCTCGGAAGGATGTGCTCTTGAGCGTCTTCTCGAAGATGAGGAAGATCGCTTGTAGGACTTGATGAGGGCCTTGATCTCCTCCATGCGCTTGTCCATCTTGGCGTTGTAGTTGTTGTTCATGGCATCGAACTCGTCGTTGTTGTTGTAGACCGAAAGTGAAATGCCTTGCCTATCCATCACAAGACTCGAGTAGAGGTGAGTAGGAAATGAGATAAACAATACCAAGTTACCTTTTCCCAAAGTTGAGGATGTATCCCGTGTCACTCAATGTGAGATGAAAGAATAGTGGAATTGGTACCGGACTTGTTCACTCACACCTATCAAGTAAAGCTTATGGTAGAGCTCGGTGAGGATAGTGGCACAAAAATTTAATGCAAAATGTTAGCAAGAGTCAATAATGTTGAAAAAGATTCACAAATTCGCAAGTGAAACAAGTAGACCAATAGCAATGAAAGGTACACGGAAACACACACACGGATAGATAAATGGGGTCGTGCAACCAAGGAATGAGCACAAAATGTGGAATCCACGGAAAACGCTCGTGTTGCACAACTCAAGAGAGACGCTAGCACGATTGCTCAATAGGCGGATACGACACTTGTGCACAACCTATAAGATGCAAAATGGATATACTTCTATCCCAAGTATGCTATGTATGTATGGTTCCCGGTGTTTCTCTCAAGCATGATATCATAGGATGTAGAGTTTGGTATGGCTCTTATTTGCAATGGGGTATGATGCTATGGCACTTGCTCACGAGCTCTTTGCTCTCTTTTTGCTTAAAAGCTTTTTCTCTTTTTTTTTCTATGGACACTTTTGCACAATGCACAAACCAAGATAGCAATTGTGTATATGCGGGAACAAACTTCAGGCACACTGGATGATATGAACCAAGATGATATGGTATGTATGCAATGGATGGTGGATCACTAATGTGCACAAGTAACGTTGCCGGCAATACTCAAATGGCTAGTCTCGATAGGTAAGTGACGCAAAATGGGCTAGGGGTTAACAATGCAATTGCAAGGGAATATACAAAGGTGTCGTCGAGGTTACCGTCCTTTGCGATGATGAGTGGCGGTGTTCTTGGTGTAGATACCAAGATGATGGAGACTCGTCCCTAAGTAGCCGAAACACCTTAGGAAACGGAAAAACCGCAAACTCAAAATCTCAAACGACAAATGTCAAATGGTGGTAGCGGAAAGCGGTGGTGGTGTTGCACTAGGCAATGCGGAAGTGGAATGATGGGCTATACACGAGTCGGAGTTGAATTTGTCGTCCCTAAGTAGCCGAAACACCTTAGGAGACACAAGCCACAACTCAAACAAAATTGGGTTAAGTTGGGGTGGAAATGTATGGTGGGCACGTGTATGCAGAAGTGGTGGTGGTGGTTGATGAAGAAGCAATTGTCCCTAAGTAGCCGAAACACCTTAGGAGACTCTAGTCACAACTCAAACAACCACATATGCAATGGGGAACAAAATGGGTTAGGTTGCGGAAGTCGGTGGTGGTAATACGGATGATATGGTGGAGGGCCTAGGCAAACTTGCCAAATTTCAGAAAATATGATGGAGTCAAATGATGTTGGTGGTATTTTTGTGGGATAGGGGATGTCAATAGCTTCAAAACGATCTAAAGAACGTCAAAAACGGAGTTCGGATGAATTAGTTACGGCCGAAACAAAAATCTGTCTGTGTCAGTTTCAGGGTTAACCGGACATCCGGGAGGAGGTCCAGATGATCCGGGCTTGGTCCGGATGATCCGGGTGTATAGCCGGATGATCCGGGTTCGTCAGCGCCGGTTCTGTTTTCTGGGTGCTTGGGGTATCCGGACGTCCGGGGGGGCGTCCAGCTGATCCGGGCTTGGTCCAGATGATCTGGGAGAAGGTCCGGATGATCCGGGCAAGTCAATCCGCTCGGGATTTGCTCTCGGGGGCGAATTTTTGGGCGGAAATGGATGATTTTTGGGGCAAAATTTGAGGGATTTCGTGGATGGAACGTGGGGAAACTTGGGGAAATGCTACATCCACTTGAAACCAAGCAAATCCACGGATCAAAATCAACAAAACATCATCAAACCAACAAATCACAAAAAAATTTGGGGCTATTTTTGGTGGGGATTTTCGGATTTAGGACGAAAACAACAAAATCAAGCTAGAAAAAGAGGGGTAGGGGCTCCAAAAACGTGATCAACGTGGCTCATGATACCATATGATGTAGGGTGGAACCCTATAGCGACGATCTTTCACGTTTGGAGTGGGATCCCTCGAAGAACACGATGAACACGGGGAAGAACGGGGAGAAATCACAAGGGGAAACACTCAAGAACAAGCCCAAATCACACATCCACTAGACAATCAAACACACAAGATCACAAGGTACATGAACAACAAAGGGAAAGATACAAGGTAAGGTTCATCTCCAAGAGGAGGTCTTGATGATATCCTAGATGGATCTTCCCACAAGGGGGTCTTGATGATATCCCGCGGGATCTTCTCCTAGATGGAGGTCTTGGCCTCCAAGGGCGTAGTGGTCTCTCTCTCTCAAGAGTAGAGATAGGTAGGAGCAAAGCTCACCTAAGAATGAGCTATCACTTTGCTAACCCTAGAAAGGAGGTGGAGGAGGTCTATTTATAGCCCAAGGGGCGAAGGGGTAAGTGAGGGGCGAAGGGGTACACGGGCTTCGGCCCAAGTCACGCACGTAGGCGGGGTCCGGATGATCCGGATGGTGGCCCGGATGATCCGGGTGTCGGGGGTCCGGATGATCCGGGCGACCGTCCGGATGATCCGGCTTCGTCGAGCAGGTTCTGTTGTCTTCGGGCACGGTAGACGGATCGTCCGGGAGGTCGTCCGGATCATCCGGGCTTGGTCCGGATCGTCCGGCTGGGGGTCCAGATGATCCGGGCAACTCCAGTCCTGCTCCATTCTTCTTCTTTCTTTCTTCCATCTTCTCTTCCACGCTTCCCTCGCGGATGGTGTAGTCGTTCCTTGGCGCTTGCACTCCTCCTTGACATCCGTGAAGCTCTGACAATACCTATGCATGAACACGTAAGGAGTGTCAAGTAGTATACCCTCCTCGAGAGTGTCAAGTGAGCACGTGTAAAGGAGATAATTCACCTTTGTGTATGTGAAGTAGATGTCGCACGTGTCACTTGCCAAATGGGCTCTTGACGTGGTGATGTCCGTAGGATGCTCCGCATCAGTACCCCACTCTGGGCTACTATTGGTAGCCGTGGTGGACGCCTCCGTAAGGGGATTTTTCCCCCTCTTCGGCGATTCGTCCTCCAAGGAGTAGGAGGCTGTCCTTTCCTTCCCTCCCCCCATGGAGGACTCGTCTTCTTCCTCCTCCTCTTCATCTTCGGAGGAAGGATGGGCGCTGGAATCTTCGGATTTTGTGTCGGAAGCACCACGGCGACGGAGGCCGCTCCGGGTCTCCTTGGCCTTCTTGGAGGCCTCTTTCTTCGGCGCCTCATAAGGCGCCGGGACCAGCATCTTCGTCAGAAGAGGTCCTGCCGGTTCCTCCGGCAACGGGGCCGGACAATGTATCTGCCCCACCTTCTTCGTCCATTCCTGGGATAATTGCGGAAAGCATGATAAAAGTGTCTCCCTCGGGATATGCCAGCTAAACATGGATAGACGGAACATAGAGGTAAACTTACCGGACTTGCGGAGCGGGACAGTTGATACCCGCGGTCCTCGGCGGAGCCCGGCCACGGTTTGCCGGATTTGAAGAGCACCTTCCAGATATCCTTGTGTGAGGAGCCGTAGAGCTCCCGCGGGGTCTGGTGCTCGGTCGAATCATATTCCCACAAATTGCAGGCCCGGTGCTGGCAAGGGAGAACCAGGCGAACTAACATCACCTGGACTACAATGACGAGTTTGACATCCTTGTGTACCACGCCCTTTACGCGTGTTTGGAGTACCGACAGCTCATCGGATGAGGACCAGTTCATGCCCTTCTTGGGCCAGGACGTGAGCCGCAGGGGGGCTCCGGATCTGAATTTGGGAGCTGCGGCCCACTTTTTACCGCGTGGCTCGGTGATATAGAACCACTGCTGCTGCCACTCCTTGACGGAATCATTGAAGGTGCATGTCGGCCATGTGACCTTGGGCATCTTGCTCACCATGGCACCGCCGCACTCAGCGTGCTCGCCGTTCACCACCTTGGGCTTCACATTGAAGATCTTCAGCCATAAGCCGAAGTGGGGCGAAATACGGAGAAAGGCCTCACACATGACGATAGACGTCGAGATGTTAAGGAAAGAATTAGGGGACAAATCATGAAAATCAATCCCGTGATAATACATGATGCCGCGAACAAATGGGTGAAGGGGAAATCCGAGCCCGCGGACGAAATGAGGAAGAAACACGACCCTCTCGTGAGGCTCCGGATTAGGAATGATCTGTCGCGCTGTTGAAAGATGGTGGCTGATTTTCTTGGCCAGGTACCCGGCCTCTCGAAGCTTTTTGATATCCTTCTCCTAGACGGTAGAGGCCATCCATTTGCCTCCCGCTCCAGATCCAGAAATCTTCGGAGAGCCTCTTTTTGGTGGAAAAGATGAGCGCTTGGGCGCTAGGGCTCGAGTAGAGGGGAATGGACGAGCGGAAGGAAAGGGCGTGGATAAAGATGAAGAGGCCTTATCTCTTTATAGGGGCCATGAAAACTTTTGCGCCTTCCTACTTGCCTGATGGAACCTGCTCGTTCCCCACTCGCCGTGATTGGCGGTACGGTTGGGCTACCCACACCTGTATTGATGAAAGTCCCGTGATGAGGGGGACACGATCTCTGCTTCGACAAGACGTGCCCAGGAAACCGCCTCGCTATATGCGCAGTAGCTGGTTGAGAAAACGGCTCGAATAATGACTCGGCCATGGTGTGATGTCACATTATCTAAAGCTGTCAGCAGATTATATTTGTGGATATTGTTCTCTCTACGGTGGTATGTGAAAATTGTCTTGCAGAGCCGGACACGATTTAAGTGTTCAAGATTTACTTTGGAGTATTCGGAGATGGAACCCGCCTTGCAATGCCGAAGACAAACTGCACACCAGACTCATCGTCACTGAAGCCTGGTTTAGGGGTTACTGAGGGAGTCCTGGATAAGGGGGTATCTGGACAGCCGGACTATATACTTTGGTCGGACTGTTGGACCGTGAAGATACAAGACTCAAGACTTCGTCCCATGTTTGCATGGGACTCTCCTTTGCGTGGAAGACAAGCTTGGCGATCCGGATGTTAGATCTCCTTCTTTGTAACCGACTCTGTGTAACCCCCTAGACCCCTCCGGTGTCTATATAAACCGGAGGGTTTAGTCCGTAGGAGAACAACAATCAGAATCATAGGCTAGCTTCTAGGGTTTAGCCTCTACGATCTTGTGGTAGATCAACTCTTGTAATACTCATATCATCAAGATCAATCAAGCGGGAAGTAGGGTATTACCTCCTTCGAGAGGGCCCGAACCTGGGTAAAACATCGTGTCCCCTGCCTCCTGTTACCATTAGCCTTAGACGCACAGTTCAGGACCCCCTACCCGAGATCCGCCGGTTTTGACACCGACAACGGGACACATCAAAGTTATTGTCGGCGTTCTGGGAACGGGGGTACCCAGACTTGCCTGCCAGCGGCCTCCGGCGTGGCTCAAAGAGTGGCCCAGTACGGCCTGTCTTCATCAAGACGTGCTCAAGACCCTCGCGAGGGGCCAAGCCTCGCGGGGCGGACGACTGGAGGCTTCCTCAGGCACAGCCTCGTCAGGCTGGCTCACGAGGAGGCAGAGAGATCAAGGCGGGGTATCTCACGAGGTGCCCATGACGCAAGCCATGACGACCAAGGCCAGGCGGGTGCCAGGTGGGTGCCGGCCTACGCGGAGTCCTTGTTTCCTCTTTGGTGCAAAGGGGCACTACAAAAAAAAGACACATCCGTGACATTTTGGGCCGAACGAATTTTTTTCCTGTCATACATATGACACTTCTATGATGATAACTGTGACAAAACCCGGTATCATCATAGATGTGGTGGGCTCCTACTTCTATGACAAAAAATCATGACAGAAAATGGGCTTTTCGTCCTGGGCAGGCCGGAGACGCAGCTGCATGACATTCTTTGGGCCGTCCATGATGGAAAAAACCATGGTAGAAGCGAGGGGGAGGAAAATTTCGGGGAGTTGCCGGTTACGGTGGGAGGTCGGGGCGGAGCGATGCGCGTTTCTCTCGTACGTACGTGCGTGTGTGCGAGGCATTGGCTCTAACTGAAGCCGAGCGAGGCGTTGGGCTCTAACTGAACCTGAGCGATTGCACTGCAGGCTACGCGTTACTAGACCCGAGCGATCGATCGATGGCTGTTAACTGAACCCGATGGAGCGATTCCTTCGCTACTGCTGCTAACTGAAGCCGATCGATGCTGCCTCTGGGATGAACAGTGAGTGTTGCGGGGGGTTTGGATGAACAGTGAGTGCTGGCGTTGCCTCTGGATGAACAGGAACCCGTGGTGTGGAGGGCTGGATGAACAGTAGATGGTGGAGGGGTGGCCGTGGAGGGGTGGTTGAACAGGAACCCGTGGTGTGGAGGGCTGGATG